>NW_027457700.1:0-54828 GCF_050624435.1 Tenrec ecaudatus
CACCCCTAGGCTTTAGGCTCCCCTAGGCTAAAGGCTAGGGCTCCCTAGCCTTCAGGCTAGGGCACCCCTAGGCTTTAGGCTCCCCTAGGCTAAAGGCTAGGGCTCCCCTAGCCTTCAGGCTAGGGCACCCCTAGGCTTTAGGCTCCCCTAGGCTAAAGGCTAGGGCTCCCCTAGCCTTCAGGCTAGGGCACCCCTAGGCTTTAGGCTCCCCTAGGCTAAAGGCTAGGGCTCCCCTAGCCTTCAGGCTAGGGCACCCCTAGGCTTTAGGCTCCCCTAGGCTAAAGGCTAGGGCTCCCCTAGCCTTCAGGCTAGGGCACCCCTAGGCTTTAGGCTCCCCTAGGCTAAAGGCTAGGGCTCCCCTAGCCTTCAGGCTAGGGCACCCCTAGGCTTTAGGCTCCCCTAGGCTAAAGGCTAGGGCTCCCCTAGCCTTCAGGCTAGGGCACCCCTAGGCTTTAGGCTCCCCTAGGCTAAAGGCTAGGGCTCCCCTAGCCTTCAGGCTAGGGCACCCCTAGGCTTTAGGCTCCCCTAGGCTAAAGGCTAGGGCTCCCCTAGCCTTCAGGCTAGGGCACCCCTAGGCTTTAGGCTCCCCTAGGCTAAAGGCTAGGGCTCCCCTAGCCTTCAGGCTAGGGCACCCCTAGGCTTTAGGCTCCCCTAGGCTAAAGGCTAGGGCTCCCCTAGCCTTCAGGCTAGGGCACCCCTAGGCTTTAGGCTCCCCTAGGCTAAAGGCTAGGGCTCCCCTAGCCTTCAGGCTAGGGCACCCCTAGGCTTTAGGCTCCCCTAGGCTAAAGGCTAGGGCTCCCCTAGCCTTCAGGCTAGGGCACCCCTAGGCTTTAGGCTCCCCTAGGCTAAAGGCTAGGGCTCCCCTAGCCTTCAGGCTAGGGCACCCCTAGGCTTTAGGCTCCCCTAGGCTAAAGGCTAGGGCTCCCCTAGCCTTCAGGCTAGGGCACCCCTAGGCTTTAGGCTCCCCTAGGCTAAAGGCTAGGGCTCCCCTAGCCTTCAGGCTAGGGCACCCCTAGGCTTTAGGCTCCCCTAGGCTAAAGGCTAGGGCTCCCCTAGCCTTCAGGCTAGGGCACCCCTAGGCTTTAGGCTCCCCTAGGCTAAAGGCTAGGGCTCCCCTAGCCTTCAGGCTAGGGCACCCCTAGGCTTTAGGCTCCCCTAGGCTAAAGGCTAGGGCTCCCCTAGCCTTCAGGCTAGGGCACCCCTAGGCTTTAGGCTCCCCTAGGCTAAAGGCTAGGGCTCCCCTAGCCTTCAGGCTAGGGCACCCCTAGGCTTTAGGCTCCCCTAGGCTAAAGGCTAGGGCTCCCCTAGCCTTCAGGCTAGGGCACCCCTAGGCTTTAGGCTCCCCTAGGCTAAAGGCTAGGGCTCCCCTAGCCTTCAGGCTAGGGCACCCCTAGGCTTTAGGCTCCCCTAGGCTAAAGGCTAGGGCTCCCCTAGCCTTCAGGCTAGGGCACCCCTAGGCTTTAGGCTCCCCTAGGCTAAAGGCTAGGGCTCCCCTAGCCTTCAGGCTAGGGCACCCCTAGGCTTTAGGCTCCCCTAGGCTAAAGGCTAGGGCTCCCCTAGCCTTCAGGCTAGGGCACCCCTAGGCTTTAGGCTCCCCTAGGCTAAAGGCTAGGGCTCCCCTAGCCTTCAGGCTAGGGCACCCCTAGGCTTTAGGCTCCCCTAGGCTAAAGGCTAGGGCTCCCCTAGCCTTCAGGCTAGGGCACCCCTAGGCTTTAGGCTCCCCTAGGCTAAAGGCTAGGGCTCCCCTAGCCTTCAGGCTAGGGCACCCCTAGGCTTTAGGCTCCCCTAGGCTAAAGGCTAGGGCTCCCCTAGCCTTCAGGCTAGGGCACCCCTAGGCTTTAGGCTCCCCTAGGCTAAAGGCTAGGGCTCCCCTAGCCTTCAGGCTAGGGCACCCCTAGGCTTTAGGCTCCCCTAGGCTAAAGGCTAGGGCTCCCCTAGCCTTCAGGCTAGGGCACCCCTAGGCTTTAGGCTCCCCTAGGCTAAAGGCTAGGGCTCCCCTAGCCTTCAGGCTAGGGCACCCCTAGGCTTTAGGCTCCCCTAGGCTAAAGGCTAGGGCTCCCCTAGCCTTCAGGCTAGGGCACCCCTAGGCTTTAGGCTCCCCTAGGCTAAAGGCTAGGGCTCCCCTAGCCTTCAGGCTAGGGCACCCCTAGGCTTTAGGCTCCCCTAGGCTAAAGGCTAGGGCTCCCTAGCCTTCAGGCTAGGGCACCCCTAGGCTTTAGGCTCCCCTAGGCTAAAGGCTAGGGCTCCCCTAGCCTTCAGGCTAGGGCACCCCTAGGCTTTAGGCTCCCCTAGGCTAAAGGCTAGGGCTCCCCTAGCCTTCAGGCTAGGGCACCCCTAGGCTTTAGGCTCCCCTAGGCTAAAGGCTAGGGCTCCCCTAGCCTTCAGGCTAGGGCACCCCTAGGCTTTAGGCTCCCTAGGCTAAAGGCTAGGGCTCCCCTAGCCTTCAGGCTAGGGCACCCCTAGGCTTTAGGCTCCCCTAGGCTAAAGGCTAGGGCTCCCCTAGCCTTCAGGCTAGGGCACCCCTAGGCTTTAGGCTCCCCTAGGCTAAAGGCTAGGGCTCCCCTAGCCTTCAGGCTAGGGCACCCCTAGGCTTTAGGCTCCCCTAGGCTAAAGGCTAGGGCTCCCCTAGCCTTCAGGCTAGGGCACCCCTAGGCTTTAGGCTCCCCTAGGCTAAAGGCTAGGGCTCCCCTAGCCTTCAGGCTAGGGCACCCCTAGGCTTTAGGCTCCCCTAGGCTAAAGGCTAGGGCTCCCCTAGCCTTCAGGCTAGGGCACCCCTAGGCTTTAGGCTCCCCTAGGCTAAAGGCTAGGGCTCCCCTAGCCTTCAGGCTAGGGCACCCCTAGGCTTTAGGCTCCCCTAGGCTAAAGGCTAGGGCTCCCCTAGCCTTCAGGCTAGGGCACCCCTAGGCTTTAGGCTCCCCTAGGCTAAAGGCTAGGGCTCCCCTAGCCTTCAGGCTAGGGCACCCCTAGGCTTTAGGCTCCCCTAGGCTAAAGGCTAGGGCTCCCCTAGCCTTCAGGCTAGGGCACCCCTAGGCTTTAGGCTCCCCTAGGCTAAAGGCTAGGGCTCCCCTAGCCTTCAGGCTAGGGCACCCCTAGGCTTTAGGCTCCCCTAGGCTAAAGGCTAGGGCTCCCCTAGCCTTCAGGCTAGGGCACCCCTAGGCTTTAGGCTCCCCTAGGCTAAAGGCTAGGGCTCCCCTAGCCTTCAGGCTAGGGCACCCCTAGGCTTTAGGCTCCCCTAGGCTAAAGGCTAGGGCTCCCCTAGCCTTCAGGCTAGGGCACCCCTAGGCTTTAGGCTCCCTAGGCTAAAGGCTAGGGCTCCCCTAGCCTTCAGGCTAGGGCACCCCTAGGCTTTAGGCTCCCCTAGGCTAAAGGCTAGGGCTCCCCTAGCCTTCAGGCTAGGGCACCCCTAGGCTTTAGGCTCCCCTAGGCTAAAGGCTAGGGCTCCCCTAGCCTTCAGGCTAGGGCACCCCTAGGCTTTAGGCTCCCCTAGGCTAAAGGCTAGGGCTCCCCTAGCCTTCAGGCTAGGGCACCCTAGGCTTTAGGCTCCCCTAGGCTAAAGGCTAGGGCTCCCCTAGCCTTCAGGCTAGGGCACCCCTAGGCTTTAGGCTCCCCTAGGCTAAAGGCTAGGGCTCCCCTAGCCTTCAGGCTAGGGCACCCCTAGGCTTTAGGCTCCCCTAGGCTAAAGGCTAGGGCTCCCCTAGCCTTCAGGCTAGGGCACCCCTAGGCTTTAGGCTCCCCTAGGCTAAAGGCTAGGGCTCCCCTAGCCTTCAGGCTAGGGCACCCCTAGGCTTTAGGCTCCCCTAGGCTAAAGGCTAGGGCTCCCCTAGCCTTCAGGCTAGGGCACCCCTAGGCTTTAGGCTCCCCTAGGCTAAAGGCTAGGGCTCCCCTAGCCTTCAGGCTAGGGCACCCCTAGGCTTTAGGCTCCCCTAGGCTAAAGGCTAGGGCTCCCCTAGCCTTCAGGCTAGGGCACCCCTAGGCTTTAGGCTCCCCTAGGCTAAAGGCTAGGGCTCCCCTAGCCTTCAGGCTAGGGCACCCCTAGGCTTTAGGCTCCCCTAGGCTAAAGGCTAGGGCTCCCCTAGCCTTCAGGCTAGGGCACCCCTAGGCTTTAGGCTCCCCTAGGCTAAAGGCTAGGGCTCCCCTAGCCTTCAGGCTAGGGCACCCCTAGGCTTTAGGCTCCCCTAGGCTAAAGGCTAGGGCTCCCCTAGCCTTCAGGCTAGGGCACCCCTAGGCTTTAGGCTCCCCTAGGCTAAAGGCTAGGGCTCCCCTAGCCTTCAGGCTAGGGCACCCCTAGGCTTTAGGCTCCCCTAGGCTAAAGGCTAGGGCTCCCCTAGCCTTCAGGCTAGGGCACCCCTAGGCTTTAGGCTCCCCTAGGCTAAAGGCTAGGGCTCCCCTAGCCTTCAGGCTAGGGCACCCCTAGGCTTTAGGCTCCCCTAGGCTAAAGGCTAGGGCTCCCCTAGCCTTCAGGCTAGGGCACCCCTAGGCTTTAGGCTCCCCTAGGCTAAAGGCTAGGGCTCCCCTAGCCTTCAGGCTAGGGCACCCCTAGGCTTTAGGCTCCCCTAGGCTAAAGGCTAGGGCTCCCCTAGCCTTCAGGCTAGGGCACCCCTAGGCTTTAGGCTCCCCTAGGCTAAAGGCTAGGGCTCCCCTAGCCTTCAGGCTAGGGCACCCCTAGGCTTTAGGCTCCCCTAGGCTAAAGGCTAGGGCTCCCCTAGCCTTCAGGCTAGGGCACCCCTAGGCTTTAGGCTCCCCTAGGCTAAAGGCTAGGGCTCCCCTAGCCTTCAGGCTAGGGCACCCCTAGGCTTTAGGCTCCCCTAGGCTAAAGGCTAGGGCTCCCCTAGCCTTCAGGCTAGGGCACCCCTAGGCTTTAGGCTCCCCTAGGCTAAAGGCTAGGGCTCCCCTAGCCTTCAGGCTAGGGCACCCCTAGGCTTTAGGCTCCCCTAGGCTAAAGGCTAGGGCTCCCCTAGCCTTCAGGCTAGGGCACCCCTAGGCTTTAGGCTCCCCTAGGCTAAAGGCTAGGGCTCCCCTAGCCTTCAGGCTAGGGCACCCCTAGGCTTTAGGCTCCCCTAGGCTAAAGGCTAGGGCTCCCCTAGCCTTCAGGCTAGGGCACCCCTAGGCTTTAGGCTCCCCTAGGCTAAAGGCTAGGGCTCCCCTAGCCTTCAGGCTAGGGCACCCCTAGGCTTTAGGCTCCCCTAGGCTAAAGGCTAGGGCTCCCCTAGCCTTCAGGCTAGGGCACCCCTAGGCTTTAGGCTCCCCTAGGCTAAAGGCTAGGGCTCCCCTAGCCTTCAGGCTAGGGCACCCCTAGGCTTTAGGCTCCCCTAGGCTAAAGGCTAGGGCTCCCCTAGCCTTCAGGCTAGGGCACCCCTAGGCTTTAGGCTCCCCTAGGCTAAAGGCTAGGGCTCCCCTAGCCTTCAGGCTAGGGCACCCCTAGGCTTTAGGCTCCCCTAGGCTAAAGGCTAGGGCTCCCCTAGCCTTCAGGCTAGGGCACCCCTAGGCTTTAGGCTCCCCTAGGCTAAAGGCTAGGGCTCCCCTAGCCTTCAGGCTAGGGCACCCCTAGGCTTTAGGCTCCCCTAGGCTAAAGGCTAGGGCTCCCCTAGCCTTCAGGCTAGGGCACCCCTAGGCTTTAGGCTCCCCTAGGCTAAAGGCTAGGGCTCCCCTAGCCTTCAGGCTAGGGCACCCCTAGGCTTTAGGCTCCCCTAGGCTAAAGGCTAGGGCTCCCCTAGCCTTCAGGCTAGGGCACCCCTAGGCTTTAGGCTCCCCTAGGCTAAAGGCTAGGGCTCCCCTAGCCTTCAGGCTAGGGCACCCCTAGGCTTTAGGCTCCCCTAGGCTAAAGGCTAGGGCTCCCCTAGCCTTCAGGCTAGGGCACCCCTAGGCTTTAGGCTCCCCTAGGCTAAAGGCTAGGGCTCCCCTAGCCTTCAGGCTAGGGCACCCCTAGGCTTTAGGCTCCCCTAGGCTAAAGGCTAGGGCTCCCCTAGCCTTCAGGCTAGGGCACCCCTAGGCTTTAGGCTCCCCTAGGCTAAAGGCTAGGGCTCCCCTAGCCTTCAGGCTAGGGCACCCCTAGGCTTTAGGCTCCCCTAGGCTAAAGGCTAGGGCTCCCCTAGCCTTCAGGCTAGGGCACCCCTAGGCTTTAGGCTCCCCTAGGCTAAAGGCTAGGGCTCCCCTAGCCTTCAGGCTAGGGCACCCCTAGGCTTTAGGCTCCCCTAGGCTAAAGGCTAGGGCTCCCCTAGCCTTCAGGCTAGGGCACCCCTAGGCTTTAGGCTCCCCTAGGCTAAAGGCTAGGGCTCCCCTAGCCTTCAGGCTAGGGCACCCCTAGGCTTTAGGCTCCCCTAGGCTAAAGGCTAGGGCTCCCCTAGCCTTCAGGCTAGGGCACCCCTAGGCTTTAGGCTCCCCTAGGCTAAAGGCTAGGGCTCCCCTAGCCTTCAGGCTAGGGCACCCCTAGGCTTTAGGCTCCCCTAGGCTAAAGGCTAGGGCTCCCCTAGCCTTCAGGCTAGGGCACCCCTAGG
Organism: Tenrec ecaudatus; assembly: GCF_050624435.1. Lineage (NCBI taxonomy): Eukaryota > Metazoa > Chordata > Mammalia > Afrosoricida > Tenrecidae > Tenrec > Tenrec ecaudatus. Next base: position 6,495 of record NW_027457700.1, read on the forward strand.
CTTTAGGCTCCCCTAGGCTAAAGGCTAGGGCTCCCCTAGCCTTCAGGCTAGGGCACCCCTAGGCTTTAGGCTCCCCTAGGCTAAAGGCTAGGGCTCCCCTAGCCTTCAGGCTAGGGCACCCCTAGGCTTTAGGCTCCCCTAGGCTAAAGGCTAGGGCTCCCCTAGCCTTCAGGCTAGGGCACCCCTAGGCTTTAGGCTCCCCTAGGCTAAAGGCTAGGGCTCCCCTAGCCTTCAGGCTAGGGCACCCCTAGGCTTTAGGCTCCCCTAGGCTAAAGGCTAGGGCTCCCCTAGCCTTCAGGCTAGGGCACCCCTAGGCTTTAGGCTCCCCTAGGCTAAAGGCTAGGGCTCCCCTAGCCTTCAGGCTAGGGCACCCCTAGGCTTTAGGCTCCCCTAGGCTAAAGGCTAGGGCTCCCCTAGCCTTCAGGCTAGGGCACCCCTAGGCTTTAGGCTCCCCTAGGCTAAAGGCTAGGGCTCCCCTAGCCTTCAGGCTAGGGCACCCCTAGGCTTTAGGCTCCCCTAGGCTAAAGGCTAGGGCTCCCCTAGCCTTCAGGCTAGGGCACCCCTAGGCTTTAGGCTCCCCTAGGCTAAAGGCTAGGGCTCCCCTAGCCTTCAGGCTAGGGCACCCCTAGGCTTTAGGCTCCCCTAGGCTAAAGGCTAGGGCTCCCCTAGCCTTCAGGCTAGGGCACCCCTAGGCTTTAGGCTCCCCTAGGCTAAAGGCTAGGGCTCCCCTAGCCTTCAGGCTAGGGCACCCCTAGGCTTTAGGCTCCCCTAGGCTAAAGGCTAGGGCTCCCCTAGCCTTCAGGCTAGGGCACCCCTAGGCTTTAGGCTCCCCTAGGCTAAAGGCTAGGGCTCCCCTAGCCTTCAGGCTAGGGCACCCCTAGGCTTTAGGCTCCCCTAGGCTAAAGGCTAGGGCTCCCCTAGCCTTCAGGCTAGGGCACCCCTAGGCTTTAGGCTCCCCTAGGCTAAAGGCTAGGGCTCCCCTAGCCTTCAGGCTAGGGCACCCCTAGGCTTTAGGCTCCCCTAGGCTAAAGGCTAGGGCTCCCCTAGCCTTCAGGCTAGGGCACCCCCTAGGCTTTAGGCTCCCCTAGGCTAAAGGCTAGGGCTCCCCTAGCCTTCAGGCTAGGGCACCCCTAGGCTTTAGGCTCCCCTAGGCTAAAGGCTAGGGCTCCCCTAGCCTTCAGGCTAGGGCACCCCTAGGCTTTAGGCTCCCCTAGGCTAAAGGCTAGGGCTCCCCTAGCCTTCAGGCTAGGGCACCCCTAGGCTTTAGGCTCCCCTAGGCTAAAGGCTAGGGCTCCCCTAGCCTTCAGGCTAGGGCACCCCTAGGCTTTAGGCTCCCCTAGGCTAAAGGCTAGGGCTCCCCTAGCCTTCAGGCTAGGGCACCCCTAGGCTTTAGGCTCCCCTAGGCTAAAGGCTAGGGCTCCCCTAGCCTTCAGGCTAGGGCACCCCTAGGCTTTAGGCTCGGCCCCTAGGCTAAAGGCTAGGGCTCCCCTAGCCTTCAGGCTAGGGCACCCCTAGGCTTTAGGCTCCCCTAGGCTAAAGGCTAGGGCTCCCCTAGCCTTCAGGCTAGGGCACCCCTAGGCTTTAGGGGCTCCCCTAGGCTAAAGGCTAGGGCTCCCCTAGCCTTCAGGCTAGGGCACCCCTAGGCTTTAGCTCGGCTCCCTAGGCTAAAGGCTAGGGCTCCCCTAGCCTTCAGGCTAGGGCACCCCTAGGCTTTAGGCTCGGGCTCCCCTAGGCTAAAGGCTAGGGCTCCCCTAGCCTTCAGGCTAGGGCACCCCTAGGCTTTAGGCTCGGCTCCCCTAGGCTAAAGGCTAGGGCTCCCCTAGCCTTCAGGCTAGGGCACCCCTAGGCTTTAGGCTCGGGCTCCCCTAGGCTAAAGGCTAGGGCTCCCCTAGCCTTCAGGCTAGGGCACCCCTAGGCTTTAGGCTCGGGCTCCCCTAGGCTAAAGGCTAGGGCTCCCCTAGCCTTCAGGCTAGGGCACCCCTAGGCTTTAGGCTCGGGCTCCCCTAGGCTAAAGGCTAGGGCTCCCCTAGCCTTCAGGCTAGGGCACCCCTAGGCTTTAGGCTCGGGCTCCCCTAGGCTAAAGGCTAGGGCTCCCCTAGCCTTCAGGCTAGGGCACCCCTAGGCTTTAGGCTCGGCTCCCTAGGCTAAAGGCTAGGGCTCCCCTAGCCTTCAGGCTAGGGCACCCCTAGGCTTTAGGCTCGGCTCCCCTAGGCTAAAGGCTAGGGCTCCCCTAGCCTTCAGGCTAGGGCACCCCTAGGCTTTAGGCTCGGCTCCCCTAGGCTAAAGGCTAGGGCTCCCCTAGCCTTCAGGCTAGGGCACCCCTAGGCTTTAGGCTCGGGCTCCCCTAGGCTAAAGGCTAGGGCTCCCCTAGCCTTCAGGCTAGGGCACCCCTAGGCTTTAGGCTCGGGCTCCCCTAGGCTAAAGGCTAGGGCTCCCCTAGCCTTCAGGCTAGGGCACCCCTAGGCTTTAGGCTCGGGCTCCCCTAGGCTAAAGGCTAGGGCTCCCCTAGCCTTCAGGCTAGGGCACCCCTAGGCTTTAGGCTCGGGCTCCCCTAGGCTAAAGGCTAGGGCTCCCCTAGCCTTCAGGCTAGGGCACCCCTAGGCTTTAGGCTCCCCTAGGCTAAAGGCTAGGGCTCCCCTAGCCTTCAGGCTAGGGCACCCCTAGGCTTTAGGCTCGGGCTCCCCTAGGCTAAAGGCTAGGGCTCCCCTAGCCTTCAGGCTAGGGCACCCCTAGGCTTTAGGCTCCCCTAGGCTAAAGGCTAGGGCTCCCCTAGCCTTCAGGCTAGGGCACCCCTAGGCTTTAGGCTCGGGCTCCCCTAGGCTAAAGGCTAGGGCTCCCCTAGCCTTCAGGCTAGGGCACCCCTAGGCTTTAGGCTCCCCTAGGCTAAAGGCTAGGGCTCCCCTAGCCTTCAGGCTAGGGCACCCCTAGGCTTTAGGCTCGGGCTCCCCTAGGCTAAAGGCTAGGGCTCCCCTAGCCTTCAGGCTAGGGCACCCCTAGGCTTTAGGCTCCCCTAGGCTAAAGGCTAGGGCTCCCCTAGCCTTCAGGCTAGGGCACCCCTAGGCTTTAGGCTCGGGCTCCCCTAGGCTAAAGGCTAGGGCTCCCCTAGCCTTCAGGCTAGGGCACCCCTAGGCTTTAGGCTCCCCTAGGCTAAAGGCTAGGGCTCCCCTAGCCTTCAGGCTAGGGCACCCCTAGGCTTTAGGCTCGGGGGTTCCCTAGGCTAAAGGCTAGGGCTCCCCTAGCCTTCAGGCTAGGGCACCCCTAGGCTTTAGGCTCCCCTAGGCTAAAGGCTAGGGCTCCCCTAGCCTTCAGGCTAGGGCACCCCTAGGCTTTAGGCTCGGGCTCCCCTAGGCTAAAGGCTAGGGCTCCCCTAGCCTTCAGGCTAGGGCACCCCTAGGCTTTAGGCTCCCCTAGGCTAAGGCTAGGGCTCCCCTAGCCTTCAGGCTAGGGCACCCCTAGGCTTTAGGCTCGGGCTCCCCTAGGCTAAAGGCTAGGGCTCCCCTAGCCTTCAGGCTAGGGCACCCCTAGGCTTAGGCTCCCCTAGGCTAAGGCTAGGGCTCCCCTAGCCTTCAGGCTAGGGCACCCCTAGGCTTTAGGCTCGGGCTCCCCTAGGCTAAAGGCTAGGGCTCCCCTAGCCTTCAGGCTAGGGCACCCCTAGGCTTTAGGCTCCCCTAGGCTAAAGGCTAGGGCTCCCCTAGCCTTCAGGCTAGGGCACCCCTAGGCTTTAGGCTCGGGCTCCCCTAGGCTAAAGGCTAGGGCTCCCCTAGCCTTCAGGCTAGGGCACCCCTAGGCTTTAGGCTCCCCTAGGCTAAAGGCTAGGGCTCCCCTAGCCTTCAGGCTAGGGCACCCCTAGGCTTTAGGCTCGGGCTCCCCTAGGCTAAAGGCTAGGGCTCCCCTAGCCTTCAGGCTAGGGCACCCCTAGGCTTTAGGCTCCCCTAGGCTAAAGGCTAGGGCTCCCCTAGCCTTCAGGCTAGGGCACCCCTAGGCTTTAGGCTCGGGCTCCCCTAGGCTAAAGGCTAGGGCTCCCCTAGCCTTCAGGCTAGGGCACCCCTAGGCTTTAGGCTCCCCTAGGCTAAAGGCTAGGGCTCCCCTAGCCTTCAGGCTAGGGCACCCCTAGGCTTTAGGCTCGGGCTCCCCTAGGCTAAAGGCTAGGGCTCCCCTAGCCTTCAGGCTAGGGCACCCCTAGGCTTTAGGCTCCCCTAGGCTAAGGCTAGGGCTCCCCTAGCCTTCAGGCTAGGGCACCCCTAGGCTTTAGGCTCGGGCTCCCCTAGGCTAAGGCTAGGGCTCCCCTAGCCTTCAGGCTAGGGCACCCCTAGGCTTTAGGCTCCCCTAGGCTAAGGCTAGGGCTCCCCTAGCCTTCAGGCTAGGGCACCCCTAGGCTTTAGGCTCGGGCTCCCCTAGGCTAAGGCTAGGGCTCCCCTAGCCTTCAGGCTAGGGCACCCCTAGGCTTTAGGCTCCCCTAGGCTAAGGCTAGGGCTCCCCTAGCCTTCAGGCTAGGGCACCCCTAGGCTTTAGGCTCGGGCTCCCCTAGGCTAAGGCTAGGGCTCCCCTAGCCTTCAGGCTAGGGCACCCCTAGGCTTTAGGCTCCCCTAGGCTAAGGCTAGGGCTCCCCTAGCCTTCAGGCTAGGGCACCCCTAGGCTTTAGGCTCGGGCTCCCGTAGGCTAAGGCTAGGGCTCCCCTAGCCTTCAGGCTAGGGCACCCCTAGGCTTTAGGCTCCCCTAGGCTAAGGCTAGGGCTCCCCTAGCCTTCAGGCTAGGGCACCCCTAGGCTTTAGGCTCGGGCTCCCCTAGGCTAAGGCTAGGGCTCCCCTAGCCTTCAGGCTAGGGCACCCCTAGGCTTTAGGCTCCCCTAGGCTAAGGCTAGGGCTCCCCTAGCCTTCAGGCTAGGGCACCCCTAGGCTTTAGGCTCGGGTTCCCCTAGGCTAAGGCTAGGGCTCCCCTAGCCTTCAGGCTAGGGCACCCCTAGGCTTTAGGCTCCCCTAGGCTAAGGCTAGGGCTCCCCTAGCCTTCAGGCTAGGGCACCCCTAGGCTTTAGGCTCGGGCTCCCCTAGGCTAAGGCTAGGGCTCCCCTAGCCTTCAGGCTAGGGCATAACTAGGCTTTAGGCTCCCCTAGGCTAAGGCTCGGGCTCCCCTAGCCTTCAGGCTAGGGCACCCCTAGGCTTTAGGCTCCCCTAGGCTAAGGCTCGGGTTCCCCTAGCCTTCAGGCTAGGGCACCCCTAGGCTTTAGGCTCCCCTAGGCTAAGGCTCGGGCTCCCCTAGCCTTCAGGCTAGGGCACCCCTAGGCTTTAGGCTCCCCTAGGCTAAGGCTCGGGCTCCCCTAGCCTTCAGGCTAGGGCACCCCTAGGCTTTAGGCTCCCCTAGGCTAAGGCTCGGGCTCCCCTAGCCTTCCGGCTAGGGCACCCCTAGGCTTTAGGCTCCCCTAGGCTAAGGCTCGGGCTCCCCTAGCCTTCCGGCTAGGGCACCCCTAGGCTTTAGGCTCCCCTAGGCTAAGGCTCGGGCTCCCCTAGCCTTCCGGCTAGGGCACCCCTAGGCTTTAGGCTCCCCTAGGCTAAGGCTCGGGCTCCCCTAGCCTTCCGGCTAGGGCACCCCTAGGCTTTAGGCTCCCCTAGGCTATGGCTCTGGCTCCCCTAGCCTTCCGGCTAGGGCACCCCTAGGCTTTAGGCTCCCCTAGGCTAAGGCTCGGGCTCCCCTAGCCTTCCGGCTAGGGCACCCCTAGGCTTTAGGCTCCCCTAGGCTAAGGCTCGGGCTCCCGTAGCCTTCAGGCTAGGGCACCCCTGGGCTTTAGGCTCCCCTAGGCTAAGGCTAGGGCTCCCCTAGCCTTCAGGCTAGGGCACCCCTGGGCTTTAGGCTCCCCTAGGCTAAGGCTAGGGCTCCCCTAGCCTTCAGGCTAGGGCACCCCTGGGCTTTAGGCTCCCCTAGGCTAAGGCTAGGGCTCCCCTAGCCTTCAGGCTAGGGCACCCCTGGGCTTTAGGCTCCCCTAGGCTAAGGCTAGGGCTCCCCTAGCCTTCAGGCTAGGGCACCCCTGGGCTTTAGGCTCCCCTAGGCTAAGGCTAGGGCTCCCCTAGCCTTCAGGCTAGGGCACCCCTGGGCTTTTGGCTCCCCTAGGCTAAGGCTAGGGCTCCCCTAGCCTTCAGGCTAGGGCACCCCTGGGCTTTACGCTCCCCTAGGCTAAGGCTAGGGCTCCCCTAGCCTTCAGGCTAGGGCACCCCTGGGCTTTAGGCTCCCCTAGGCTAAGGCTAGGGCTCCCCTAGCCTTCAGGCTAGGGCACCCCTGGGCTTTAGGCTCCCCTAGGCTAAGGCTAGGGCTCCCCTAGCCTTCAGGCTAGGGCACCCCTAGGCTTTAGGCTCCCCTAGGCTAAGGCTAGGGCTCCCCTAGCCTTCAGGCTAGGGCACCCCTAGGCTTTAGGCTCCCCTAGGCTAAGGCTAGGGCTCCCCTAGCCTTCAGGCTAGGGCACCCCTAGGCTTTAGGCTCCCCTAGGCTAAGGCTAGGGCTCCCCTAGCCTTCAGGCTAGGGTACCCCTAGGCTTTAGGCTCCCCTAGGCTAAGGCTAGGGCTCCCCTAGCCTTCAGGCTAGGGCACCCCTAGGCTTTAGGCTCCCCTAGGCTAAGGCTAGGGCTCCCCTAGCCTTCAGGCTAGGGCACCCCTAGGCTTTAGGCTCCCCTAGGCTAAGGCTAGGGCTCCCCTAGCCTTCAGGATAGGGCACCCCTAGGCTTTAGGCTCGGGCTCCCCTAGGCTAAGGCTAGGGCTCCCCTAGCCTTCAGGCTAGGGCACCCTAGGCTTTAGGCTCGGGCTCCCCTAGGCTAAGGCTAGGGCTCCCCTAGCCTTCAGGCTAGGGCACCCCTAGGCTTTAGGCTCCGCTAGGCTAAGGCTAGGGCTCCCCTTGCCTTCAGGATAGGGCACCCCTAGGCTTTAGGCTCCCCTAGGCTAAGGCTAGGGCTCCCCTAGCCTTCAGGCTAGGGCACCCCTAGGCTTTAGGCTCGGGCTCCCCTAGGCTAAGGCTAGGGCTCCCCTAGCCTTCAGGCTAGGGCACCCCTAGGCTTTAGGCTCCCCTAGGCTAAGGCTATGGCTCCCCTAGCCTTCAGGCTAGGGCACCCCTAGGCTTTAGGCTCAGGCTCCCCTAGGCTAAGGCTAGGGCTCCCCTAGCCTTCAGGCTAGGGCACCCCTAGGCTTTAGGCTACCCTAGGCTAAGGCTAGGGCTCCCCTAGCCTTCAGGCTAGGGCACCCCTAGGCTTTAGGCTCGGGCTCCCCTAGGCTAAGGCTAGGGCTCCCCTAGCCTTCAGGCTAGGGCACCCCTAGGCTTTAGGCTCGGGCTCCCCTAGGCTAAGGCTAGGGCTCCCCTAGCCTTCAGGCTAGGGCACCCCTAGGCTTTAGGCTCCCCTAGGCTAAGGCTAGGGCTCCCCTAGCCTTCAGGCTAGGGCACCCCTAGGCTTTAGGCTCGGGCTCCCCTAGGCTAAGGCTAGGGCTCCCCTAGCCTTCAGGCTAGGGCACCCCTAGGCTTTAGGCTCCCCTAGGCTAAGGCTAGGGCTCCCCTAGTCTTCAGGCTAGGGCACCCCTAGGCTTAGGCTCCCCTAGGCTAAGGCTAGGGCTCCCCTAGCCTTCAGGCTAGGGCACCCCTAGGCTTTAGGCTCGGGCTCCCCTAGGCTAAGGCTAGGGCTCCCCTAGCCTTCAGGCTAGGGCACCCCTAGGCTTTAGGCTCCCCTAGGCTAAGGCTAGGGCTCCCCTAGCCTTCAGGCTAGGGCACCCCTAGGCTTTAGGCTCGGGCTCCCCTAGGCTAAGGCTAGGGCTCCCCTAGCCTTCAGGCTAGGGCACCCCTAGGCTTTAGGCTCCCCTAGGCTAAGGCTAGGGCTCCCCTAGCCTTCAGGCTAGGGCACCCCTAGGCTTTAGGCTCCCCTAGGCTAAGGCTAGGGCTCCCCTAGCCTTCAGGCTACGGCACCCCTAGGCTTTAGGCTCGGGCTCCCCTAGGCTAAGGCTAGGGCTCCCCTAGCCTTCAGGCTAGGGCACCCCTAGGCTTTAGGCTCCCCTAGGCTAAGGCTAGGGCTCCCCTAGCCTTCAGGCTAGGGCACCCCTAGGCTTTAGGCTCGGGCTCCCCTAGGCTAAGGCTAGGGCTCCCCTAGCCTTCAGGCTAGGGCACCCGTAGGCTTTAGGCTCCCCTAGGCTAAGGCTAGTGCTCCCCTAGCCTTCAGGCTAGGGCACCCCTAGGCTTTAGGCTCGGGCTCCCCTAGGCTAAGGCTCGGGCTCCCCTAGCCTTCAGGCTAGGGCACCCCTAGGCTTTAGGCTCCCCTAGGCTAAGGCTAGGGCACCCCTAGCCTTCAGGCTAGGGCACCCCTAGGCTTTAGGCTCTGGCTCCCCTAGGCTAAGGCTAGGGCTCCCCTAGCCTTCAGGCTAGGGCACCCCTAGGCTTTAGGCTCCCCTAGGCTAAGGCTAGGGCTCCCCTAGCCTTCAGGCTAGGGCACCCCTAGGCTTTAGGCTCGGGCTCCCCTAGGCTAAGGCTAGGGCTCCCCTAGCCTTCAGGCTAGGGCACCCCTAGGCTTTAGGCTCCCCTAGGCTAAGGCTAGGGCTCCCCTAGCCTTCAGGCTAGGGCACCCCTAGGCTTTAGGCTCGGGCTCCCCTAGGCTAAGGCTAGGGCTCCCCTAGCCTTCAGGCTAGGGCACCCCTAGGCTTTAGGCTCCCCTAGGCTAAGGCTAGGGCTCCCCTAGCCTTCAGGCTAGGGCACCCCTAGGCTTTAGGCGCGGGCTCCCCTAGGCTAAGGCTAGGGCTCCCCTAGCCTTCAGGCTAGGGCACCCCTAGGCTTTAGGCTCCCCTAGGCTAAGGCTAGGGCTCCCCTAGCCTTCAGGCTAGGGCACCCCTAGGCTTTAGGCTCGGGCTCCCCTAGGCTAAGGCTAGGGCTCCCCTAGCCTTCAGGCTAGGGCACCCCTAGGCTTTAGGCTCCCCTAGGCTAAGGCTAGGGCTCCCCTAGCCTTCAGGCTAGGGCACCCCTAGGCTTTAGGCTCGGGCTCCCCTAGGCTAAGGCTAGGGCTCCCCTAGCCTTCAGGCTAGGGCACCCCTAGGCTTTAGGCTACCCTAGGCTAAGGCTAGGGCTCCCCTAGCCTTCAGGCTAGGGCACCCCTAGGCTTTAGGCTCGGGCTCCCCTAGGCTAAGGCTAGGGCTCCCCTAGCCTTCAGGCTAGGGCACCCCTAGGCTTTAGGCTCCCCTAGGCTAAGGCTAGGGCTCCTCTAGCCTTCAGGCTAGGGCACCCCTAGGCTTTAGGCTCGGGTTCCCCTAGGCTAAGGCTAGGGCTCCCCTAGCCTTCAGGCTAGGGCACCCCTAGGCTTTAGGCTCCCCTAGGCTAAGGCTAGGGCTCCCCTAGCCTTCAGGCTAGGGCACCCCTAGGCTTTAGGCTCGGGCTCCCCTAGGCTAAGGCTAGGGCTCCCCTAGCCTTCAGGCTAGGGCATAACTAGGCTTTAGGCTCCCCTAGGCTAAGGCTCGGGCTCCCCTAGCCTTCAGGCTAGGGCACCCCTAGGCTTTAGGCTCCCCTAGGCTAAGGCTAGGGCTCCCCTAGCCTTCAGGCTAGGGCACCCCTAGGCTTTAGGCTCCCCTAGGCTAAGGCTCGGGCTCCCCTAGCCTTCAGGCTAGGGCACCCCTAGGCTTTAGGCTCCCCTAGGCTAAGGCTCGGGCTCCCCTAGCCTTCCGGCTAGGGCACCCCTAGGCTTTAGGCTCCCCTAGGCTAAGGCTCGGGCTCCCCTAGCCTTCCGGCTAGGGCACCCCTAGGCTTTAGGCTCCCCTAGGCTAAGGCTCGGGCTCCCCTAGCCTTCCGGCTAAGGCACCCCTAGGCTTTAGGCTCCCCTAGGCTAAGGCTCGGGCTCCCCTAGCCTTCCGGCTAGGGCACCCCTAGGCTTTAGGCTCCCCTAGGCTAAGGCTCGGGCTCCCCTAGCCTTCCGGCTAGGGCACCCCTAGGCTTTAGGCTCCCCTAGGCTAAGGCTCGGGCTCCCCTAGCCTTCCGGCTAGGGCACCCCTAGGCTTTAGGCTCCCCTAGGCTAAGGCTCGGGCTCCCCTAGCCTTCCGGCTAGGGCACCCCTAGGCTTTAGGCTCCCCTAGGCTAAGGCTCGGGCTCCCCTAGCCTTCCGGCTAGGGCACCCCTAGGCTTTAGGCTCGGGCTCCCCTAGGCTAAGGCTCGGGCTCCCCTAGCCTTCCGGCTAGGGCACCCCTAGGCTTTAGGCTCGGGCTCCCCTAGGCTAAGGCTCGGGCTCCCCTAGCCTTCCGGCTAGGGCACCCCTAGGCTTTAGGCTCGGGCTCCCCTAGGCTAAGGCTCGGGCTCCCCTAGCCTTCCGGCTAGGGCACCCCTAGGCTTTAGGCTCGGGCTCCCCTAGGCTAAGGCTCGGGCTCCCCTAGCCTTCCGGCTAGGGCACCCCTAGGCTTTAGGCTCGGGCTCCCCTAGGCTAAGGCTCGGGCTCCCCTAGCCTTCCGGCTAGGGCACCCCTAGGCTTTAGGCTCGGGCTCCCCTAGGCTAAGGCTCGGGCTCCCCTAGCCTTCCGGCTAGGGCACCCCTAGGCTTTAGGCTCGGGCTCCCCTAGGCTAAGGCTCGGGCTCACCTAGCCTTCAGGCTAGGGCACCCCTAGGCTTTAGGCTCGGGCTCCCCTAGGCTAAGGCTAGGGCTCCCCTAGCCTTCAGGCTAGGGCACCCCTAGGCTTTAGGCTCCCCTAGGCTAAGGCTAGGGCTCCCCTAGCCTTCAGGCTAGGGCACCCCTAGGCTTTAGGCTCGGGCTCCCCTAGGCTAAGGCTAGGGCTCCCCTAGCCTTCAGGCTAGGGCACCCCTAGGCTTTAGGCTCCCCTAGGCTAAGGCTAGTGCTCCCCTAGCCTTCAGGCTAGGGCACCCCTAGGGTTTAAGGCTCGGGCTCCCCTAGGCTAAGGCTCGGGCTCCCCTAGCCTTCAGGCTAGGGCACCCCTAGGCTTTAGGCTCCCCTAGGCTAAGGCTAGGGCACCCCTAGCCTTCAGGCTAGGGCACCCCTAGGCTTTAGGCTCGGGCTCCCCTAGGCTAAGGCTAGGGCTCCCCTAGCCTTCAGGCTAGGGCACCCCTAGGCTTTAGGCTCCCCTAGGCTAAGGCTAGGGCTCCCCTAGCCTTCAGGCTAGGGCACCCCTAGGCTTTAGGCTCGGGCTCCCCTAGGCTAAGGCTAGGGCTCCCCTAGCCTTCAGGCTAGGGCACCCCTAGGCTTTAGGCTCCCCTAGGCTAAGGCTAGGGCTCCCCTAGCCTTCAGGCTAGGGCACCCCTAGGCTTTAGGCTCGGGCTCCCCTAGGCTAAGGCTAGGGCTCCCCTAGCCTTCAGGCTAGGGCACCCCTAGGCTTTAGGCTCCCCTAGGCTAAGGCTAGGGCTCCCCTAGCCTTCAGGCTAGGGCACCCCTAGGCTTTAGGCTCGGGCTCCCCTAGGCTAAGGCTAGGGCTCCCCTAGCCTTCAGGCTAGGGCACCCCTAGGCTTTAGGCTCACCTAGGCTAAGGCTAGGGCTCCCCTAGCCTTCAGGCTAGGGCACCCCTAGGCTTTAGGCTCGGGCTCCCGTAGGCTAAGGCTAGGGCTCCCCTAGCCTTCAGGCTAGGGCACCCCTAGGCTTTAGGCTCCCCTAGGCTAAGGCTAGGGCTCCCCTAGCCTTCAGGCTAGGGCACCCCTAGGCTTTAAGCTCGGGCTCCCCTAGGCTAAGGCTAGGGCTCCCCTAGCCTTCAGGCTAGGGCACCCCTAGGCTTTAGGCTCCCCTAGGCTAAGGCTAGGGCTCCCCTAGCCTTCAGGCTAGGGCACCCCTAGGCTTTAGGCTCGGGCTCCCCTAGGCTAAGGCTAGGGCTCCCCTAGCCTTCAGGCTAGGGCACCCCTAGGCTTTAGGCTCCCCTAGGCTAAGGCTAGGGCTCCCCTAGCCTTCAGGCTAGGGCACCCCTAGGCTTTAGGCTCGGGCACCCCTAGGCTAAGGCTAGGGCTCCCCTAGCCTTCAGGCTAGGGCACCCCTAGGCTTTAGGCTCCCCTAGGCTAAGGCTAGGGCTCCCCTAGCCTTCAGGCTAGGGCACCCCTAGGCTTTAGGCTCGGGCTCCCCTAGGCTAAGGCTAGGGCTCCCCTAGCCTTCAGGGTAGGGCACCCCTAGGCTTTAGGCTCCCCTAGGCTAAGGCTAGGGCTTCCCTAGCCTTCAGGCTAGGGCACCCCTAGGCTTTAGGCTCGGGCTCCCCTAGGCTAAGGCTAGGGCTCCCCTAGCCTTCAGGCTAGGGCACCCCTAGGCTTTAGGCTCCCCTAGGCTAAGGCTAGGGCTCCCCTAGCCTTCAGGCTAGGGCACCCCTAGGCTTTAGGCTCGGGCTCCCCTAGGCTAAGGCTAGGGCTCCCCTAGCCTTCAGGCTAGGGCACCCCTAGGCTTTAGGCTCCCCTAGGCTAAGGCTCGGGCTCCCCTAGCCTTCAGGCTAGGGCACCCCTAGGCTTTAGGCTCCCCTAGGCTAAGGCTCGGGCTCCCCTAGCCTTCAGGCTAGGGCACCCCTAGGCTTTAGGCTCCCCTAGGCTAAGGCTCGGGCTCCCCTAGCCTTCAGGCTAGGGCACCCCTAGGCTTTAGGCTCCCCTAGGCTAAGGCTCGGGCTCCCCTAGCCTTCCGGCTAGGGCACCCCTAGGCTTTAGGCTCCCCTAGGCTAAGGCTCGGGCTCCCCTAGCCTTCCGGCTAGGGCACCCCTAGGCTTTAGGCTCCCCTAGGCTAAGGCTCGGGCTCCCCTAGCCTTCTGGCTAGGGCACCCCTAGGCTTTAGGCTCCCCTAGGCTAAGGCTCGGGCTCCCCTAGCCTTCCGGCTAGGGCATCCCTAGGCTTTAGGCTCCGCTAGGCTAAGGCTCGGGCTCCCCTAGCCTTCCGGCTAGGGCACCCCTAGGCTTTAGGCTCCCCTAGGCTAAGGCTCGGGCTCCCCTAGCCTTCCGGCTAGGGCACCCCTAGGCTTTAGGCTCCCCTAGGCTAAGGCTCGGGCTCCCCTAGCCTTCCGGCTAGGGCACCCCTAGGCTTTAGGCTCCCCTAGGCTAAGGCTCGGGCTCCCCTAGCCTTCCGGCTAGGGCACCCCTAGGCTTTAGGCTCGGGCTCCCCTAGGCTAAGGCTCGGGCTCCCCTAGCCTTCCGGCTAGGGCACCCCTAGGCTTTAGGCTCGGGCTCCCCTAGGCTAAGGCTCGGGCTCCCCTAGCCTTCCGGCTAGGGCACCCCTAGGCTTTAGGCTCGGGCTCCCCTAGGCTAAGGCTCGGGCTCCCCTAGCCTTCCGGCTAGGGCACCCCTAGGCTTTAGGCTCGGGCTCCCCTAGGCTAAGGCTAGGGCTCCCCTAGCCTTCAGGCTAGGGCACCCCTAGGCTTTAGGCTCGGGCTCCCCTAGGCTAAGGCTCGGACTCCCCTAGCCTTCCGGCTAGGGCACCCCTAGGCTTTAGGCTCGGGCTCCCCTAGGCTAAGGCTCGGGCTCCCCTAGCCTTCCGGCTAGGGCACCCCTAGGCTTTAGGCTCGGGCTCCCCTAGGCTAAGGCTCGGGCTCCCCTAGCCTTCCGGCTAGGGCACCCCTAGGCTTTAGGCTCGGGCTCCCCTAGGCTAAGGCTCGGGCTCCCCTAGCCTTCCGGCTAGGGCACCCCTAGGCTTTAGGCTCGGGCTCCCCTAGGCTAAGGCTCGGGCTCCCCTAGCCTTCCGGCTAGGGCACCCCTAGGCTTTAGGCTCGGGCTCCCCTAGGCTAAGGCTCGGGCTCCGCTAGCCTTCCGGCTAGGGCACCCCTAGGCTTTAGGCTCGGGCTCCCCTAGGCTAAGGCTCGGGCTCCCCTAGCCTTCCGGCTAGGGCACCCCTAGGCTTTAGGCTCGGGCTCCCCTCGGCTAAGGCTCGGGCTCCCCTAGCCTTCCGGCTAGGGCACCCCTAGGCTTTAGGCTCGGGCTCCCCTAGGCTAAGGCTCGGGCTCCCCTAGCCTTCCGGCTAGGGCACCCCTAGGCTTTAGGCTCGGGCTCCCCTAGGCTAAGGCTCGGGCTCCCCTAGCCTTCCGGCTAGGGCACCCCTAGGCTTTAGGCTCGGGCTCCCCTAGGCTAAGGCTAGGGCTCCCCTAGCCTTCAGGCTAGGGCACCCCTAGGCTTTAGGCTCGGGCTCCCCTAGGCTAAGGCTCGGACTCCCCTAGCCTTCCGGCTAGGGCACCCCTAGGCTTTAGGCTCGGGCTCCCCTAGGCTAAGGCTCGGGCTCCCCTAGCCTTCCGGCTAGGGCACCCCTAGGCTTTAGGCTCGGGCTCCCCTAGGCTAAGGCTTGGGCTCCCCTAGCCTTCCGGCTAGGGCACCCCTAGGCTTTAGGCTCGGGCTCCCCTAGGCTAAGGCTCGGGCTCCCCTAGCCTTCCGGCTAGGGCACCCCTAGGCTTTAGGCTCGGGCTCCCCTAGGCTAAGGCTCGGGCTCCCCTAGCCTTCCGGCTAGGGCACCCCTAGGCTTTAGGCTCGGGCTCCCCTAGGCTAAGGCTCGGGCTCCGCTAGCCTTCCGGCTAGGGCACCCCTAGGCTTTAGGCTCGGGCTCCCCTAGGCTAAGGCTCGGGCTCCCCTAGCCTTCCGGCTAGGGCACCCCTAGGCTTTAGGCTCGGGCTCCCCTCGGCTAAGGCTCGGGCTCCCCTAGCCTTCCGGCTAGGGCACCCCTAGGCTTTAGGCTCGGGCTCCCCTAGGCTAAGGCTCGGGCTCCCCTAGCCTTCCGGCTAGGGCACCCCTAGGCTTTAGGCTCGGGCTCCCCTAGGCTAAGGCTCGGGCTCCCCTAGCCTTCCGGCTAGGGCACCCCTAGGCTTTAGGCTCGGGCTCCCCTAGGCTAAGGCTCGGGCTCCCCTAGCCTTCCGGCTAGGGCACCCCTAGGCTTTAGGCTCGGGCTCCCCTAGGCTAAGGCTCGGGCTCCCCTAGCCTTCCGGCTAGGGCACCCCTAGGCTTTAGGCTCGGGCTCCCCTAGGCTAAGGCTCGGGCTCCCCTAGCCTTCCGGCTAGGGCACCCCTAGGCTTTAGGCTCGGGCTCCCCTAGGCTAAGGCTCGGGCTCCCCTAGCCTTCCGGCTAGGGCACCCCTAGGCTTTAGGCTCGGGCTCCCCTAGGCTAAGGCCCGGGCTCCCCTAGCCTTCCGGCTAGGGCACCCCTAGGCTTTAGGCTCGGGCTCCCCTAGGCTAAGGCCCGGGCTCCCCTAGCCTTCCGGCTAGGGCACCCCTAGGCTTTAGGCTCGGGCTCACCTAGGCTAAGGCCCGGGCTCCCCTAGCCTTCCGGCTAGGGCACCCCTAGGCTTTAGGCTCGGGCTCCCCTAGGCTAAGGCCCGGGCTCCCCTAGCCTTCCGGCTAGGGCACCCCTAGGCTTTAGGCTCGGGCTCCCCTAGGCTAAGGCCCGGGCTCCCCTAGCCTTCCGGCTAGGGCACCCCTAGGCTTTAGGCTCGGGCTCCCCTAGGCTAAGGCCCGGGCTCCCCTAGCCTTCCGGCTAGGGCACCCCTAGGCTTTAGGCTCGGGCTCCCCTAGGCTAAGGCCCGGGCTCCCCTAGCCTTCCGGCTAGGGCACCCCTAGGCTTTAGGCTCGGGCTCCCCTAGGCTAAGGCCCGGGCTCCCCTAGCCTTCCGGCTAGGGCACCCCTAGGCTTTAGGCTCGGGCTCCCCTAGGCTAAGGCCCGGGCTCCCCTAGCCTTCCGGCTAGGGCACCCCTAGGCTTTAGGCTCGGGCTCCCCTAGGCTAAGGCCCGGGCTCCCCTAGCCTTCCGGCTAGGGCACCCCTAGGCTTTAGGCTCGGGCTCCCCTAGGCTAAGGCCCGGGCTCCCCTAGCCTTCCGGCTAGGGCACCCCTAGGCTTTAGGCTCGGGCTCCCCTAGGCTAAGGCCCGGGCTCCCCTAGCCTTCCGGCTAGGGCACCCCTAGGCTTTAGGCTCGGGCTCCCCTAGGCTAAGGCCCGGGCTCCCCTAGCCTTCCGGCTAGGGCACCCCTAGGCTTTAGGCTCGGGCTCCCCTAGGCTAAGGCCCGGGCTCCCCTAGCCTTCCGGCTAGGGCACCCCTAGGCTTTAGGCTCGGGCTCCCCTAGGCTAAGGCCTGGGCTCCCCTAGCCTTCCGGCTAGGGCACCCCTAGGCTTTAGGCTCGGGCTCCCCTAGGCTAAGGCCCGGGCTCCCCTAGCCTTCCGGCTAGGGCACCCCTAGGCTTTAGGCTCGGGCTCCCCTAGGCTAAGGCCCGGGCTCCCCTAGCCTTCCGGCTAGGGCACCCCTAGGCTTTAGGCTCGGGCTCCCCTAGGCTAAGGCCCGGGCTCCCCTAGCCTTCCGGCTAGGGCACCCCTAGGCTTTAGGCTCGGGCTCCCCTAGGCTAAGGCCCGGGCTCCCCTAGCCTTCCGGCTAGGGCACCCCTAGGCTTTAGGCTCGGGCTCCCCTAGGCTAAGGACCGGGCTCCCCTAGCCTTCCGGCTAGGGCACCCCTAGGCTTTAGGCTCGGGCTCCCCTAGGCTAAGGCCCGGGCTCCCCTAGCCTTCCGGCTAGGGCACCCCTAGGCTTTAGGCTCGGGCTCCCCTAGGCTAAGGCCCGGGCTCCCCTAGCCTTCCGGCTAGGGCACTCCTAGGCTTTAGGCTCGGGCTCCCCTAGGCTAAGGCCCGGGCTCCCCTAGCCTTCCGGCTAGGGCACCCCTACGCTTTAGGCTCGGGCTCCCCTAGGCTAAGGCCCGGGCTCCCCTAGCCTTCCGGCTAGGGCACCCCTAGGCTTTAGGCTCGGGCTCCCCTAGGCTAAGGCCCGGGCTCCCCTAGCCTTCCGGCTAGGGCACCCCTACGCTTTAGGCTCGGGCTCCCCTAGGCTAAGGCCCGGGCTCCCCTAGCCTTCCGGCTAGGGCACCCCTAGGCTTTAGGCTCGGGCTCCCCTAGGCTAAGGCCCGGGCTCCCCTAGCCTTCCGGCTAGGGCACCCCTAGGCTTTGGGCTCGGGCTCCCCTAGGCTAAGGCCCGGGCTCCCCTAGCCTTCCGGCTAGGGCACCCCTAGGCTTTAGGCTCGGGCTCCCCTAGGCTAAGGCCCGGGCTCCCCTAGCCTTCCGGCTAGGGCACCCCTAGGCTTTAGGCTCGGGCTCCCCTAGGCTAAGGCCCGGGCTCCCCTAGCCTTCCGGCTAGGGCACCCCTAGGCTTTAGGCTCGGGCTCCCCTAGGCTAAGGCCAGGGCTCCCCTAGCCTTCCGGCTAGGGCACCCCTAGGCTTTAGGCTCGGGCTCCCCTAGGCTAAGGCCAGGGCTCCCCTAGCCTTCCGGCTAGGGCACCCCTAGGCTTTAGGCTCGGGCTCCCCTAGGCTAAGGCCAGGGCTCCCCTAGCCTTCCGGCTAGGGCACCCCTAGGCTTTAGGCTCGGGCTCCCCTAGGCTAAGGCCAGGGCTCCCCTAGCCTTCCGGCTAGGGCACCCCTAGGCTTTAGGCTCGGGCTCCCCTAGGCTAAGGCCAGGGCTCCCCTAGCCTTCCGGCTAGGGCACCCCTAGGCTTTAGGCTCGGGCTCCCCTAGGCTAAGGCCAGGGCTCCCCTAGCCTTCCGGCTAGGGCACCCCTAGGCTTTAGGCTCGGCTCCCCTAGGCTAAGGCCAGGGCTCCCCTAGCCTTCCGGCTAGGGCACCCCTAGGCTTTAGGCTCGGGCTCCCCTAGGCTAAGGCCAGGGCTCCCCTAGCCTTCCGGCTAGGGCACCCCTAGGCTTTAGGCTCGGGCTCCCCTAGGCTAAGGCCAGGGCTCCCCTAGCCTTCCGGCTAGGGCACCCCTAGGCTTTAGGCTCGGGCTCCCCTAGGCTAAGGCCAGGCGCTCCCCTAGCCTTCCGGCTAGGGCACCCCTAGGCTTTAGGCTCGGGCTCCCCTAGGCTAAGGCCAGGGCTCCCCTAGCCTTCCGGCTAGGGCACCCCTAGGCTTTAGGCTCGGGCTCCCCTAGGCTAAGGCTAGGGCTCCCCTAGCCTTCCGGCTAGGGCACCCCTAGGCTTTAGGCTCGGGCTCCCCTAGGCTAAGGCTAGGGCTCCCCTAGCCTTCCGGCTAGGGCACCCCTAGGCTTTAGGCTCGGGCTCCCCTAGGCTAAGGCTAGGGCTCCCCTAGACTTCCGGCTAGGGCACCCCTAGGCTTTAGGCTCGGGCACCCCTAGGCTTTAGGCTAGGGCACCCCTAGGCTAAGGCTAGGGCTCCCCTAGCCTTCAGGCTAGGGCTCCCCTAGCCTTCAGGCTAGGGCACCCCTAGGCTAAGGCTAGGGCTCCCCTAGGCTAAGGCTAGGGCTCCCCTAGCCTTCAGGCTAGGGCACCCCTAGGCTTTAGGCTCCCCTAGGCTAAGGCTAGGGCTCCCCTAGCCTTCAGGCTAGGGCACCCCTAGGCTTTAGGCTCCCCTATGCTAAGGCTAGGGCTCCCCTAGCCTTCAGGCTAGGGCACCCCTAGGCTTTAGGCTCCCCTAGGCTAAGGCTAGGGCTCCCCTAGCCTTCAGGCTAGGGCACCCCTAGGCTTTAGGCTCCCCTAGGCTAAGGCTAGGGCTCCCCTAGCCTTCAGGCTAGGGCACCCCTAGGCTTTAGGCTAGGGCTCCCCTAGGCTAAGGCTAGGGCTCCCCTAGCCTTCAGGCTAGGGCACCCCTAGGCTTTAGGCTCCCCTAGGCTAAGGCTAGGGCTCCCCTAGCCTTCAGGCTAGGGCACCCCTAGGCTTTAGGCTCCCCTAGGCTAAGGCTAGGGCTCCCCTAGCCTTCAGGCTAGGGCACCCCTAGGCTTTAGGCTCCCCTAGGCTAAGGCTAGGGCTCCCCTAGCCTTCAGGCTAGGGCACCCCTAGGCTTTAGGCTAGGGCTCCCCTAGGCTAAGGCTAGGGCTCCCCTAGCCTTCAGGCTAGGGCACCCCTAGGCTTTAGGCTAGGGCTCCCCTAGGCTAAGGCTAGGGCTCCCCTAGCCTTCAGGCTAGGGCACCCCTAGGCTTTAGGCTAGGGCTCCCCTAGGCTAAGGCTAGGGCTCCCCTAGCCTTCAGGCTAGGGCACCCCTAGGCTTTAGGCTAGGGCTCCCCTAGGCTAAGGCTAGGGCTCCCCTAGCCTTCAGGCTAGGGCACCCCTAGGCTTTAGGCTAGGGCTCCCCTAGGCTAAGGCTAGGGCTCCCCTAGCCTTCAGGCTAGGGCACCCCTAGGCTTTAGGCTAGGGCTCCCCTAGGCTAAGGCTAGGGCTCCCCTAGCCTTCAGGCTAGGGCACCCCTAGGCTTTAGGCTAGGGCTCCCCTAGGCTAAGGCTAGGGCTCCCCTAGCCTTCAGGCTAGGGCACCCCTAGGCTTTAGGCTCCCCTAGGCTAAGGCTAGGGCTCCCCTAGCCTTCAGGCTAGGGCACCCCTAGGCTTTAGGCTCCCCTAGGCTAAGGCTAGGGCTCCCCTAGCCTTCAGGCTAGGGCATCCCTAGGCTTTAGGCTCCCCTAGGCTAAGGCTAGGGCTCCCCTAGCCTTCAGGCTAGGGCACCCCTAGGCTTTAGGCTCCCCTAGGCTAAGGCTAGGGCTCCCCTAGCCTTCAGGCTAGGGCACCCCTAGGCTTTAGGCTCCCCTAGGCTAAGGCTAGGGCTCCCCTAGCCTTCAGACTAGGGCACCCCTAGGCTTTAGGCTCCCCTAGGCTAAGGCTAGGGCTCCCCTAGCCTTCAGGCTAGGGCACCCCTAGGCTTTAGGCTAGGGCTCCACTAGGCTAAGGCTAGGGCTCCCCTAGCCTTCAGGCTAGGGCACCCCTAGGCTTTAGGCTCCCCTAGGCTAAGGCTAGGGCTCCCCTAGCCTTCAGGCTAGGGCACCCCTAGGCTTTAGGCTCCCCTAGGCTAAGGCTAGGGCTCCCCTAGCCTTCAGGCTAGGGCACCCCTAGGCTTTAGGCTAGGGCTCCCCTAGGCTAAGGCTAGGGCTCCCCTAGCCTTCAGGCTAGGGCACCCCTAGGCTTTAGGCTCCCCTAGGCTAAGGCTAGGGCTCCCCTAGCCTTCAGGCTAGGGCACCCCTAGGCTTTAGGCTCCCCTAGGCTAAGGCTAGGGCTCCCCTAGCCTTCAGGCTAGGGCACCCCTAGGCTTTAGGCTCCCCTAGGCTAAGGCTAGGGCTCCCCTAGCCTTCAGGCTAGGGCACCCCTAGGCTTTAGGCTCCCCTAGGCTAAGGCTAGGGCTCCCCTAGCCTTCAGGCTAGGGCACCCCTAGGCTTTAGGCTCCCCTAGGCTAAGGCTAGGGCTCCCCTAGCCTTCAGGCTAGGGCACCCCTAGGCTTTAGGCTAGGGCTCCCCTAGGCTAAGGCTAGGGCTCCCCTAGCCTTCAGGCTAGGGCACCCCTAGGCTTTAGGCTCCCCTAGGCTAAGGCTAGGGCTCCCCTAGCCTTCAGGCTAGGGCACCCCTAGGCTTTAGGCTAGGGCTCCCTAGGCTAAGGCTAGGGCTCCCCTAGCCTTCAGGCTAGGGCACCCCTAGGCATTAGGCTCCCCTAGGCTAAGGCTAGGGCTCCCCTAGCCTTCAGGCTAGGGCACCCCTAGGCTTTAGGCTCCCCTAGGCTAAGGCTAGGGCTCCCCTAGCCTTCAGGCTAGGGCACCCCTAGGCTTTAGGCTCCCCTAGGCTAAGGCTAGGGCTCCCCTAGCCTTCAGGCTAGGGCACCCCTAGGCTTTAGGCTAGGGCTCCCCTAGGCTAAGGCTAGGGCTCCCCTAGCCTTCAGGCTAGGGCACCCCTAGGCTTTAGGCTCCCTAGGCTAAGGCTAGGGCTCCCCTAGCCTTCAGGCTAGGGCACCCCTAGGCTTTGGGCTCCCCTAGGCTAAGGCTAGGGCTCCCCTAGCCTTCAGGCTAGGGCACCCCTAGGCTTTAGGCTAGGGCTCCCCTAGGCTAAGGCTAGGGCTCCCCTAGCCTTCAGGCTAGGGCACCCCTAGGCTTTAGGCTCGGGCTCCCCTAGGCTAAGGCCCGGGCTCCCCTAGCCTTCCGGCTAGGGCACCCCTAGGCTTTAGGCTCGGGCTCCCCTAGGCTAAGGCCCGGGCTCCCCTAGCCTTCCGGCTAGGGCACCCCTAGGCTTTAGGCTCGGGCTCCCCTAGGCTAAGGCCCGGGCTCCCCTAGCCTTCCGGCTAGGGCACCCCTAGGCTTTAGGCTCGGGCTCCCCTAGGCTAAGGCCCGGGCTCCCCTAGCCTTCCGGCTAGGGCACCCCTAGGCTTTAGGCTCGGGCTCCCCTAGGCTAAGGCCCGGGCTCCCCTAGCCTTCCGGCTAGGGCACCCCTAGGCTTTAGGCTCGGGCTCCCCTAGGCTAAGGCCCGGGCTCCCCTAGCCTTCCGGCTAGGGCACCCCTAGGCTTTAGGCTCGGGCTCCCCTAGGCTAAGGCCCGGGCTCCCCTAGCCTTCCGGCTAGGGCACCCCTAGGCTTTAGGCTCGGGCTCCCCTAGGCTAAGGCCCGGGCTCCCCTAGCCTTCCGGCTAGGGCACCCCTAGGCTTTAGGCTCGGGCTCCCCTAGGCTAAGGCCCGGGCTCCCCTAGCCTTCCGGCTAGGGCAACCCCTATGCTTTAGGCTCGGGCTCCCCTAGGCTAAGGCTCGGGCTCCCCTAGCCTTCCGGCTAGGGCAACCCTAGGCTTTAGGCTCGGGCTCCCCTAGGCTAAGGCCCGGGCTCCCCTAGCCTTCCGGCTAGGGCACCCCTAGGCTTTAGGCTCGGGCTCCCCTAGGCTAAGGCCCGGGCTCCCCTAGCCTTCCGGCTAGGGCACCCCTAGGCTTTAGGCTCGGGCTCCCCTAGGCTAAGGCCCGGGCTCCCCTAGCCTTCCCTCTAGGGCACCCCTAGGCTTTAGGCTCGGGCTCCCCTAGGCTAAGGCCCGGGCTCCCCTAGCCTTCCGGCTAGGGCACCCCTAGGCTTTAGGCTCGGGCTCCCCTAGGCTAAGGCCAGGGCTCCCCTAGCCTTCCGGCTAGGCCACCCCTAGGCTTTAGGCTCGGGCTCCCCTAGGCTAAGGCCAGGGCTCCCCTAGCCTTCCGGCTAGGCCACCCCTAGGCTTTAGGCTCGGGCTCCCCTAGGCTAAGGCCAGGGCTCCCCTAGCCTTCCGGCTAGGGCACCCCTAGGCTTTAGGCTCGGGCTCCCCTAGGCTAAGGCCCGGGCTCCCCTAGCCTTCCGGCTAGGGCACCCCTAGGCTTTAGGCTCGGGCTCCCCTAGGCTAAGGCCCGGGCTCCCCTAGCCTTCCGGCTAGGGCACCCCTAGGCTTTAGGCTCGGGCTCCCCTAGGCTAAGGCCCGGCTCCCCTAGCCTTCCGGCTAGGGCACCCCTAGGCTTTAGGCTCGGGCTCCCCTAGGCTAAGGCCCGGGCTCCCCTAGCCTTCCGGCTAGGGCACCCCTAGGCTTTAGGCTCGGGCTCCCCTAGGCTAAGGCCCGGGCTCCCCTAGCCTTCCGGCTAGGGCACCCCTAGGCTTTAGGCTCGGGCTCCCCTAGGCTAAGGCCCGGGCTCCCCTAGCCTTCCGGCTAGGGCACCCCTAGGCTTTAGGCTCGGGCTCCCCTAGGCTAAGGCCCGGGCTCCCCTAGCCTTCCGGCTAGGGCACCCCTAGGCTTTAGGCTCGGGCTCCCCTAGGCTAAGGCCCGGGCTCCCCTAGCCTTCCGGCTAGGGCACCCCTAGGCTTTAGGCTCGGGCTCCCCTAGGCTAAGGCCCGGGCTCCCCTAGCCTTCCGGCTAGGGCACCCCTAGGCTTTAGGCTCGGGCTCCCCTAGGCTAAGGCCCGGGCTCCCCTAGCCTTCCGGCTAGGGCACCCCTAGGCTTTAGGCTCGGGCTCCCCTAGGCTAAGGCCCGGGCTCCCCTAGCCTTCCGGCTAGGGCACCCCTAGGCTTTAGGCTCGGGCTCCCCTAGGCTAAGGCCCGGGCTCCCCTAGCCTTCCGGCTAGGGCACCCCTAGGCTTTAGGCTCGGGCTCCCCTAGGCTAAGGCCCGGGCTCCCCTAGCCTTCCGGCTAGGGCACCCCTAGGCTTTAGGCTCGGGCTCCCCTAGGCTAAGGCCCGGGCTCCCCTAGCCTTCCGGCTAGGGCACCCCTAGGCTTTAGGCTCGGGCTCCCCTAGGCTAAGGCCCGGGCTCCCCTAGCCTTCCGGCTAGGGCACCCCTAGGCTTTAGGCTCGGGCTCCCCTAGGCTAAGGCCCGGGCTCCCCTAGCCTTCCGGCTAGGGCACCCCTAGGCTTTAGGCTCGGGCTCCCCTAGGCTAAGGCCCGGGCTCCCCTAGCCTTCCGGCTAGGGCACCCCTAGGCTTTAGGCTCGGGCTCCCCTAGGCTAAGGCCCGGGCTCCCCTAGCCTTCCGGCTAGGGCACCCCTAGGCTTTAGGCTCGGGCTCCCCTAGGCTAAGGCCCGGGCTCCCCTAGCCTTCCGGCTAGGGCACCCCTAGGCTTTAGGCTCGGGCTCCCCTAGGCTAAGGCCCGGGCTCCCCTAGCCTTCCGGCTAGGGCACCCCTAGGCTTTAGGCTCGGGCTCCCCTAGGCTAAGGCCCGGGCTCCCCTAGCCTTCCGGCTAGGGCACCCCTAGGCTTTAGGCTCGGGCTCCCCTAGGCTAAGGCCCGGGCTCCCCTAGCCTTCCGGCTAGGGCACCCCTAGGCTTTAGGCTCGGGCTCCCCTAGGCTAAGGCCCGGGCTCCCCTAGCCTTCCGGCTAGGGCACCCCTAGGCTTTAGGCTCGGGCTCCCCTAGGCTAAGGCCCGGGCTCCCCTAGCCTTCCGGCTAGGGCACCCCTAGGCTTTAGGCTCGGGCTCCCCTAGGCTAAGGCCCGGGCTCCCCTAGCCTTCCGGCTAGGGCACCCCTAGGCTTTAGGCTCGGGCTCCCCTAGGCTAAGGCCCGGGCTCCCCTAGCCTTCCGGCTAGGGCACCCCTAGGCTTTAGGCTCGGGCTCCCCTAGGCTAAGGCCCGGGCTCCCCTAGCCTTCCGGCTAGGGCACCCCTACGCTTTAGGCTCGGGCTCCCCCTAGGCTAAGGCCCGGGCTCCCCTAGCCTTCCGGCTAGGGCACCCCTACGCTTTAGGCTCGGGCTCCCCTAGGCTAAGGCCCGGGCTCCCCTAGCCTTCCGGCTAGGGCACCCCTACGCTTTAGGCTCGGGCTCCCCTAGGCTAAGGCCCGGGCTCCCTAGCCTTCCGGCTAGGGCACCCCTACGCTTTAGGCTCGGGCTCCCCTAGGCTAAGGCCCGGGCTCCCCTAGCCTTCCGGCTAGGGCACCCCTACGCTTTAGGCTCGGGCTCCCCTAGGCTAAGGCCCGGGCTCCCCTAGCCTTCCGGCTAGGGCACCCCTACGCTTTAGGCTCGGGCTCCCCTAGGCTAAGGCCCGGGCTCCCCTAGCCTTCCGGCTAGGGCACCCCTACGCTTTAGGCTCGGGCTCCCCTAGGCTAAGGCCCGGGCTCCCCTAGCCTTCCGGCTAGGGCACCCCTAGGCTTTAGGCTCGGGCTCCCCTAGGCTAAGGCCCGGGCTCCCCTAGCCTTCCGGCTAGGGCACCCCTAGCTTTAGGCTCGGGCTCCCCTAGGCTAAGGCCCGGGCTCCCCTAGCCTTCCGGCTAGGGCACCCCTAGGCTTTAGGCTCGGGCTCCCCTAGGCTAAGGCCAGGGCTCCCCTAGCCTTCCGGCTAGGGCACCCCTAGGCTTTAGGCTCGGGCTCCCCTAGGCTAAGGCCAGGGCTCCCCTAGCCTTCCGGCTAGGGCACCCCTAGGCTTTAGGCTCGGGCTCCCCTAGGCTAAGGCCAGGGCTCCCCTAGCCTTCCGGCTAGGGCACCCCTAGGCTTTAGGCTCGGGCTCCCCTAGGCTAAGGCCAGGGCTCCCCTAGCCTTCCGGCTAGGGCACCCCTAGGCTTTAGGCTCGGGCTCCCCTAGGCTAAGGCCAGGGCTCCCCTAGCCTTCCGGCTAGGGCACCCCTAGGCTTTAGGCTCGGGCTCCCCTAGGCTAAGGCCCGGGCTCCCCTAGCCTTCCGGCTAGGGCACCCCTAGGCTTTAGGCTCGGGCTCCCCTAGGCTAAGGCCCGGGCTCCCCTAGCCTTCCGGCTAGGGCACCCCTAGGCTTTAGGCTCGGGCTCCCCTAGGCTAAGGCCCGGGCTCCCCTAGCCTTCCGGCTAGGGCACCCCTAGGCTTTAGGCTCGGGCTCCCCTAGGCTAAGGCCCGGGCTCCCCTAGCCTTCCGGCTAGGGCACCCCTAGGCTTTAGGCTCGGGCTCCCCTAGGCTAAGGCCCGGGCTCCCCTAGCCTTCCGGCTAGGGCACCCCTAGGCTTTAGGCTCGGGCTCCCCTAGGCTAAGGCCCGGGCTCCCCTAGCCTTCCGGCTAGGGCACCCCTAGGCTTTAGGCTCGGGCTCCCCTAGGCTAAGGCCCGGGCTCCCCTAGCCTTCCGGCTAGGGCACCCCTAGGCTTTAGGCTCGGGCTCCCCTAGGCTAAGGCCCGGGCTCCCCTAGCCTTCCGGCTAGGGCACCCCTAGGCTTTAGGCTCGGGCTCCCCTAGGCTAAGGCCCGGGCTCCCCTAGCCTTCCGGCTAGGGCACCCCTAGGCTTTAGGCTCGGGCTCCCCTAGGCTAAGGCCCGGGCTCCCCTAGCCTTCCGGCTAGGGCACCCCTAGGCTTTAGGCTCGGGCTCCCCTAGGCTAAGGCCCGGGCTCCCCTAGCCTTCCGGCTAGGGCACCCCTAGGCTTTAGGCTCGGGCTCCCCTAGGCTAAGGCCCGGGCTCCCCTAGCCTTCCGGCTAGGGCACCCCTAGGCTTTAGGCTCGGGCTCCCCTAGGCTAAGGCCCGGGCTCCCCTAGCCTTCCGGCTAGGGCACCCCTAGGCTTTAGGCTCGGGCTCCCCTAGGCTAAGGCCCGGGCTCCCCTAGCCTTCCGGCTAGGGCACCCCTAGGCTTTAGGCTCGGGCTCCCCTAGGCTAAGGCCCGGGCTCCCCTAGCCTTCCGGCTAGGGCACCCCTAGGCTTTAGGCTCGGGCTCCCCTAGGCTAAGGCCCGGGCTCCCCTAGCCTTCCGGCTAGGGCACCCCTAGGCTTTAGGCTCGGGCTCCCCTAGGCTAAGGCCCGGGCTCCCCTAGCCTTCCGGCTAGGGCACCCCTAGGCTTTAGGCTCGGGCTCCCCTAGGCTAAGGCCCGGGCTCCCCTAGCCTTCCGGCTAGGGCACCCCTATGCTTTAGGCTCGGGCTCCCCTAGGCTAAGGCCCGGGCTCCCCTAGCCTTCCGGCTAGGGCAACCCTAGGCTTTAGGCTCGGGCTCCCCTAGGCTAAGGCCCGGGCTCCCCTAGCCTTCCGGCTAGGGCACCCCTAGGCTTTAGGCTCGGGCTCCCCTAGGCTAAGGCCCGGGCTCCCCTAGCCTTCCGGCTAGGGCACCCCTAGGCTTTAGGCTCGGGCTCCCCTAGGCTAAGGCCCGGGCTCCCCTAGCCTTCCGGCTAGGGCACCCCTAGGCTTTAGGCTCGGGCTCCCCTAGGCTAAGGCCCGGGCTCCCCTAGCCTTCCGGCTAGGGCACCCCTAGGCTTTAGGCTCGGGCTCCCCTAGGCTAAGGCCAGGGCTCCCCTAGCCTTCCGGCTAGGCAACCCCTAGGCTTTAGGCTCGGGCTCCCCTAGGCTAAGGCCAGGGCTCCCCTAGCCTTCCGGCTAGGGCACCCCTAGGCTTTAGGCTCGGGCTCCCCTAGGCTAAGGCCAGGGCTCCCCTAGCCTTCCGGCTAGGGCACCCCTAGGCTTTAGGCTCGGGCTCCCCTAGGCTAAGGCCCGGGCTCCCCTAGCCTTCCGGCTAGGGCACCCCTAGGCTTTAGGCTCGGGCTCCCCTAGGCTAAGGCCCGGGCTCCCCTAGCCTTCCGGCTAGGGCACCCCTAGGCTTTAGGCTCGGGCTCCCCTAGGCTAAGGCCCGGGCTCCCCTAGCCTTCCGGCTAGGGCACCCCTAGGCTTTAGGCTCGGGCTCCCCTAGGCTAAGGCCCGGGCTCCCCTAGCCTTCCGGCTAGGGCACCCCTAGGCTTTAGGCTCGGGCTCCCCTAGGCTAAGGCCCGGGCTCCCCTAGCCTTCCGGCTAGGGCACCCCTAGGCTTTAGGCTCGGGCTCCCCTAGGCTAAGGCCCGGGCTCCCCTAGCCTTCCGGCTAGGGCACCCCTAGGCTTTAGGCTCGGGCTCCCCTAGGCTAAGGCCCGGGCTCCCCTAGCCTTCCGGCTAGGGCACCCCTAGGCTTTAGGCTCGGGCTCCCCTAGGCTAAGGCCAGGGCTCCCCTAGCCTTCCGGCTAGGGCACCCCTAGGCTTTAGGCTCGGGCTCCCCTAGGCTAAGGCCCGGGCTCCCCTAGCCTTCCGGCTAGGGCACCCCTAGGCTTTAGGCTCGGGCTCCCCTAGGCTAAGGCCCGGGCTCCCCTAGCCTTCCGGCTAGGGCACCCCTAGGCTTTAGGCTCGGGCTCCCCTAGGCTAAGGCCCGGGCTCCCCTAGCCTTCCGGCTAGGGCACCCCTAGGCTTTAGGCTCGGGCTCCCCTAGGCTAAGGCCCGGGCTCCCCTAGCCTTCCGGCTAGGGCACCCCTAGGCTTTAGGCTCGGGCTCCCCTAGGCTAAGGCCCGGGCTCCCCTAGCCTTCCGGCTAGGGCACCCCTAGGCTTTAGGCTCGGGCTCCCCTAGGCTAAGGCCCGGGCTCCCCTAGCCTTCCGGCTAGGGCACCCCTAGGCTTTAGGCTCGGGCTCCCCTAGGCTAAGGCCCGGGCTCCCCTAGCCTTCCGGCTAGGGCACCCCTAGGCTTTAGGCTCGGGCTCCCCTAGGCTAAGGCCCGGGCTCCCCTAGCCTTCCGGCTAGGGCACCCCTAGGCTTTAGGCTCGGGCTCCCCTAGGCTAAGGCCCGGGCTCCCCTAGCCTTCCGGCTAGGGCACCCCTAGGCTTTAGGCTCGGGCTCCCCTAGGCTAAGGCCCGGGCTCCCCTAGCCTTCCGGCTAGGGCACCCCTAGGCTTTAGGCTCGGGCTCCCCTAGGCTAAGGCCCGGGCTCCCCTAGCCTTCCGGCTAGGGCACCCCTAGGCTTTAGGCTCGGGCTCCCCTAGGCTAAGGCCCGGGCTCCCCTAGCCTTCCGGCTAGGGCACCCCTAGGCTTTAGGCTCGGGCTCCCCTAGGCTAAGGCCCGGGCTCCCCTAGCCTTCCGGCTAGGGCACCCCTAGGCTTTAGGCTCGGGCTCCCCTAGGCTAAGGCCCGGGCTCCCCTAGCCTTCCGGCTAGGGCACCCCTAGGCTTTAGGCTCGGGCTCCCCTAGGCTAAGGCCCGGGCTCCCCTAGCCTTCCGGCTAGGGCACCCCTAGGCTTTAGGCTCGGGCTCCCCTAGGCTAAGGCCCGGGCTCCCCTAGCCTTCCGGCTAGGGCACCCCTAGGCTTTAGGCTCGGGCTCCCCTAGGCTAAGGCCCGGGCTCCCCTAGCCTTCCGGCTAGGGCACCCCTACGCTTTAGGCTCGGGCTCCCCTAGGCTAAGGCCCGGGCTCCCCTAGCCTTCCGGCTAGGGCACCCCTACGCTTTAGGCTCGGGCTCCCCTAGGCTAAGGCCCGGGCTCCCCTAGCCTTCCGGCTAGGGCACCCCTACGCTTTAGGCTCGGGCTCCCCTAGGCTAAGGCCCGGGCTCCCCTAGCCTTCCGGCTAGGGCACCCCTACGCTTTAGGCTCGGGCTCCCCTAGGCTAAGGCCCGGGCTCCCCTAGCCTTCCGGCTAGGGCACCCCTACGCTTTAGGCTCGGGCTCCCCTAGGCTAAGGCCCGGGCTCCCCTAGCCTTCCGGCTAGGGCACCCCTAGGCTTTAGGCTCGGGCTCCCCTAGGCTAAGGCCCGGGCTCCCCTAGCCTTCCGGCTAGGGCACCCCTAGGCTTTAGGCTCGGGCTCCCCTAGGCTAAGGCCCGGGCTCCCCTAGCCTTCCGGCTAGGGCACCCCTAGGCTTTAGGCTCGGGCTCCCCTAGGCTAAGGCCAGGGCTCCCCTAGCCTTCCGGCTAGGGCACCCCTAGGCTTTAGGCTCGGGCTCCCCTAGGCTAAGGCCAGGGCTCCCCTAGCCTTCCGGCTAGGGCACCCCTAGGCTTTAGGCTCGGGCTCCCCTAGGCTAAGGCCAGGGCTCCCCTAGCCTTCCGGCTAGGGCACCCCTAGGCTTTAGGCTCGGGCTCCCCTAGGCTAAGGCCAGGGCTCCCCTAGCCTTCCGGCTAGGGCACCCCTAGGCTTTAGGCTCGGGCTCCCCTAGGCTAAGGCCAGGGCTCCCCTAGCCTTCCGGCTAGGGCACCCCTAGGCTTTAGGCTCGGGCTCCCCTAGGCTAAGGCCAGGGCTCCCCTAGCCTTCCGGCTAGGGCACCCCTAGGCTTTAGGCTCGGGCTCCCCTAGGCTAAGGCCAGGGCTCCCCTAGCCTTCCGGCTAGGGCACCCCTAGGCTTTAGGCTCGGGCTCCCCTAGGCTAAGGCCAGGGCTCCCCTAGCCTTCCGGCTAGGGTACCCCTAGGCTTTAGGCTCGGGCTCCCCTAGGCTAAGGCCAGGGCTCCCCTAGCCTTCCGGCTAGGGCACCCCTAGGCTTTAGGCTCGGGCTCCCCTAGGCTAAGGCCAGGGCTCCCCTAGCCTTCCGGCTAGGGCACCCCTAGGCTTTAGGCTCGGGCTCCCCTAGGCTAAGGCCAGGGCTCCCCTAGCCTTCCGGCTAGGGCACCCCTAGGCTTTAGGCTCGGGCTCCCCTAGGCTCAGGCCAGGGCTCCCCTAGCCTTCCGGCTAGGGCACCCCTAGGCTTTAGGCTCGGGCTCCCCTAGGCTCAGGCCAGGGCTCCCCTAGCCTTCCGGCTAGGGCACCCCTAGGCTTTAGGCTCGGGCTCCCCTAGGCTAAGGCCAGGGCTCCCCTAGCCTTCCGGCTAGGGCACCCCTAGGCTTTAGGCTCGGGCTCCCCTAGGCTAAGGCCAGGGCTCCCCTAGCCTTCCGGCTAGGGCACCCCTAGGCTTTAGGCTCGGGCTCCCCTAGGCTAAGGCCAGGGCTCCCCTAGCCTTCCGGCTAGGGCACCCCTAGGCTTTAGGCTCGAGCTCCCCTAGGCTAAGGCCAGGGCTCCCCTAGCCTTCCGGCTAGGGCACCCCTAGGCTTTAGGCTCGGGCTCCCCTAGGCTAAGGCTAGGGCTCCCCTAGCCTTCCGGCTAGGGCACCCCTAGGCTTTAGGCTCGGGCTCCCCTAGGCTAAGGCTAGGGCTCCCCTAGCCTTCCGGCTAGGGCACCCCTAGGCTTTAGGCTCGGGCTCCCCTAGGCTAAGGCTAGGGCTCCCCTAGACTTCCGGCTAGGGCACCCCTAGGCTTTAGGCTCGGGCACCCCTAGGCTTTAGGCTAGGGCACCCCTAGGCTAAGGCTAGGGCTCCCCTAGCCTTCAGGCTAGGGCTCCCCTAGCCTTCAGGCTAGGGCACCCCTAGGCTAAGGCTAGGGCTCCCCTAGGCTAAGGCTAGGGCTCCCCTAGCCTTCAGGCTAGGGCACCCCTAAGCTTTAGGCTCCCCTAGGCTAAGGCTAGGGCTCCCCTAGCCTTCAGGCTAGGGCACCCCTAGGCTTTAGGCTCCCCTATGCTAAGGCTAGGGCTCCCCTAGCCTTCAGGCTAGGGCACCCCTAGGCTTTAGGCTCCCCTAGGCTAAGGCTAGGGCTCCCCTAGCCTTCAGGCTAGGGCACCCCTAGGCTTTAGGCTCCCCTAGGCTAAGGCTAGGGCTCCCCTAGCCTTCAGGCTAGGGCACCCCTAGGCTTTAGGCTAGGGCTCCCCTAGGCTAAGGCTAGGGCTCCCCTAGCCTTCAGGCTAGGGCACCCCTAGGCTTTAGGCTCCCCTAGGCTAAGGCTAGGGCTCCCCTAGGCTTTAGGCTCCCCTAGGCTAAGGCTAGGGCTCCCCTAGCCTTCAGGCTAGGGCACCCCTAGGCTTTAGGCTCCCCTAGGCTAAGGCTAGGGCTCCCCTAGCCTTCAGGCTAGGGCACCCCTAGGCTTTAGGCTCCCCTAGGCTAAGGCTAGGGCTCCCCTAGCCTTCAGGCTAGGGCACCCCTAGGCTTTAGGCTAGGGCTCCCCTAGGCTAAGGCTAGGGCTCCCCTAGCCTTCAGGCTAGGGCACCCCTAGGCTTTAGGCTCCCCTAGGCTAAGGCTAGGGCTCCCCTAGCCTTCAGGCTAGGGCACCCCTAGGCTTTAGGCTAGGGCTCCCCTAGGCTAAGGCTAGGGCTCCCCTAGCCTTCAGGCTAGGGCACCCCTAGGCTTTAGGCTCCCCTAGGCTAAGGCTAGGGCTCCCCTAGCCTTCAGGCTAGGGCACCCCTAGGCTTTAGGCTCCCCTAGGCTAAGGCTAGGGCTCCCCTAGCCTTCAGGCTAGGGCACCCCTAGGCTTTAGGCTCCCCTAGGCTAAGGCTAGGGCTCCCCTAGCCTTCAGGCTAGGGCACCCCTAGGCTTTAGGCCAGGGCTCCCCTAGGCTAAGGCTAGGGCTCCCCTAGCCTTCAGGCTAGGGCACCCCTAGGCTTTAGGCTCCCCTAGGCTAAGGCTAGGGCTCCCCTAGCCTTCAGGCTAGGGCACCCCTAGGCTTTGGGCTCCCCTAGGCTAAGGCTAGGGCTCCCCTAGCCTTCAGGCTAGGGCACCCCTAGGCTTTAGGCTAGGGCTCCCCTAGGCTAAGGCTAGGGCTCCCCTAGCCTTCAGGCTAGGGCACCCCTAGGCTTTAGGCTCGGGCTCCCCTAGGCTAAGGCCCGGGCTCCCCTAGCCTTCCGGCTAGGGCACCCCTAGGCTTTAGGCTCGGGCTCCCCTAGGCTAAGGCCCGGGCTCCCCTAGCCTTCCGGCTAGGGCACCCCTAGGCTTTAGGCTCGGGCTCCCCTAGGCTAAGGCCCGGGCTCCCCTAGCCTTCCGGCTAGGGCACCCCTAGGCTTTAGGCTCGGGCTCCCCTAGGCTAAGGCCCGGGCTCCCCTAGCCTTCCGGCTAGGGCACCCCTAGGCTTTAGGCTCGGGCTCCCCTAGGCTAAGGCCCGGGCTCCCCTAGCCTTCCGGCTAGGGCACCCCTAGGCTTTAGGCTCGGGCTCCCCTAGGCTAAGGCCCGGGCTCCCCTAGCCTTCTGGCTAGGGCACCCCTAGGCTTTAGGCTCGGGCTCCCCTAGGCTAAGGCCCGGGCTCCCCTAGCCTTCCGGCTAGGGCACCCCTAGGCTTTAGGCTCGGGCTCCCCTAGGCTAAGGCCCGGGCTCCCCTAGCCTTCCGGCTAGGGCACCCCTACGCTTTAGGCTCGGGCTCCCCTAGGCTAAGGCCCGGGCTCCCCTAGCCTTCCGGCTAGGGCACCCCTACGCTTTAGGCTCGGGCTCCCCTAGGCTAAGGCCCGGGCTCCCCTAGCCTTCCGGCTAGGGCACCCCTAGGCTTTAGGCTCGGGCTCCCCTAGGCTAAGGCCCGGGCTCCCCTAGCCTTCCGGCTAGGGCACCCCTAGGCTTTAGGCTCGGGCTCCCCTAGGCTAAGGCCCGGGCTCCCCTAGCCTTACGGCTAGGGCACCCCTAGGCTTTAGGCTCGGGCTCCCCTAGGCTAAGGCCCGGGCTCCCCTAGCCTTCCGGCTAGGGCACCCCTAGGCTTTAGGCTCGGGCTCCCCTAGGCTAAGGCCAGGGCTCCCCTAGCCTTCCGGCTAGGGCACCCCTAGGCTTTAGGCTCGGGCTCCCCTAGGCTAAGGCCAGGGCTCCCCTAGCCTTCCGGCTAGGCCACCCCTAGGCTTTAGGCTCGGGCTCCCCTAGGCTAAGGCCAGGGCTCCCCTAGCCTTCCGGCTAGGGCACCCCTAGGCTTTAGGCTAGGGCTCCCCTAGGCTAAGGCCAGGGCTCGCCTAGCCTTCCGGCTAGGGCACCCCTAGGCTTTAGGCTCGGGCTCCCCTAGGCTAAGGCCAGGGCTCGCCTAGCCTTCCGGCTAGGGCACCCCTAGGCTTTAGGCTCGGGCTCCCCTAGGCTAAGGCCAGGGCTCCCCTAGCCTTCCGGCTAGGGCACCCCTAGGCTTTAGGCTCGGGCTCCCCTAGGCTAAGGCCAGGGCTCCCCTAGCCTTCCGGCTAGGGCACCCCTAGGCTTTAGGCTCGGGCTCCCCTAGGCTAAGGCCAGGGCTCCCCTAGCCTTCCGGCTAGGGCACCCCTAGGCTTTAGGCTCGGGCTCCCCTAGGCTAAGGCCAGGGCTCCCCTAGCCTTCCGGCTAGGGCACCCCTAGGCTTTAGGCTCGGGCTCCCCTAGGCTAAGGCCAGGGCTCCCCTAGCCTTCCGGCTAGGGCACCCCTAGGCTTTAGGCTCGGGCTCCCCTAGGCTAAGGCCAGGGCTCCCCTAGCCTTCCGGCTAGGGCACCCCTAGGCTTTAGGCTCGGGCTCCCCTAGGCTAAGGCCAGGGCTCCCCTAGCCTTCCGGCTAGGGCACCCCTAGGCTTTAGGCTCGGGCTCCCCTAGGCTAAGGCCAGGGCTCCCCTAGCCTTCCTGCTAGGGCACCCCTAGGCTTTAGGCTCGGGCTCCCCTAGGCTAAGGCCAGGGCTCCCCTAGCCTTCCGGCTAGGGCACCCCTAGGCTTTAGGCTCGGGCTCCCCTAGGCTAAGGCCAGGGCTCCCCTAGCCTTCCGGCTAGGGCACCCCTAGGCTTTAGGCTCGGGCTCCCCTAGGCTAAGGCCAGGGCTCCCCTAGCCTTCCGGCTAGGGCACCCCTAGGCTTTAGGCTCGGGCTCCCCTAGGCTAAGGCCAGGGCTCCCCTAGCCTTCCGGCTAGGGCACCCCTAGGCTTTAGGCTCGGGCTCCCCTAGGCTAAGGCCAGGGCTCCCCTAGCCTTCCGGCTAGGGCACCCCTAGGCTTTAGGCTCGGGCTCCCCTAGGCTAAGGCCAGGGCTCCCCTAGCCTTCCGGCTAGGGCACCCCTAGGCTTTAGGCTCGGGCACCCCTAGGCTTTAGGCTAGGGCACCCCTAGGCTAAGGCTAGGGCTCCCCTAGCCTTCAGGCTAGGGCTCCCCTAGCCTTCAGGCTAGGGCACCCCTAGGCTTTAGGCTCCCCTAGGCTAAGGCTAGGGCTCCCCTAGCCTTCAGGCTAGGGCACCCCTAGGCTTTAGGCTCCCCTATGCTAAGGCTAGGGCTCCCCTAGCCTTCAGGCTAGGGCACCCCTAGGCTTTAGGCTCCCCTAGGCTAAGGCTAGGGCTCCCCTAGCCTTCAGGCTAAGGCACCCCTAGGCTTTAGGCTCCCCTAGGCTAAGGCTAGGGCTCCCCTAGCCTTCAGGCTAGGGCACCCCTAGGCTTTAGGCTAGGGCTCCCCTAGGCTAAGGCTAGGGCTCCCCTAGCCTTCAGGCTAGGGCACCCCTAGGCTTTAGGCTCCCCTAGGCTAAGGCTAGGGCTCCCCTAGCCTTCAGGCTAGGGCACCCCTAGGCTTTAGGCTCCCCTAGGCTAAGGCTAGGGCTCCCCTAGCCTTCAGGCTAGGGCACCCCTAGGCTTTAGGCTCCCCTAGGCTAAGGCTAGGGCTCCCCTAGCCTTCAGGCTAGGGCACCCCTAGGCTTTAGGCTAGGGCTCCCCTAGGCTAAGGCTAGGGCTCCCCTAGCCTTCAGGCTAGGGCATCCCTAGGCTTTAGGCTAGGGCTCCCCTAGGCTAAGGCTAGGGCTCCCCTAGCCTTCAGGCTAGGGCACCCCTAGGCTTTAGGCTAGGGCTCCCCTAGGCTAAGGCTAGGGCTCCCCTAGCCTTCAGGCTAGGGCACCCCTAGGCTTTAGGCTAGGGCTCCCCTAGGCTAAGGCTAGGGCTCCCCTAGCCTTCAGGCTAGGGCACCCCTAGGCTTTAGGCTAGGGCTCCCCTAGGCTAAGGCTAGGGCTCCCCTAGCCTTCAGGCTAGGGCACCCCTAGGCTTTAGGCTAGGGCTCCCCTAGGCTAAGGCTAGGGCTCCCCTAGCCTTCAGGCTAGGGCACCCCTAGGCTTCAGGCTAGGGCACCCCTAGGCTTTAGGCTCCCCTAGGCTAAGGCTAGGGCTCCCCTAGCCTTCAGGCTAGGGCACCCCTAGGCTTTAGGCTCCCCTAGGCTAATGCTAGGGCTCCCCTAGCCTTCAGGCTAGGGCACCCCTAGGCTTTAGGCTCCCCTAGGCTAAGGCTAGGGCTCCCCTAGCCTTCAGGCTAGGGCACCCCTAGGCTTTAGGCTCCCCTAGGCTAAGGCTAGGGCTCCCCTAGCCTTCAGGCTAGGGCACCCCTAGGCTTTAGGCTCCCCTAGGCTAAGGCTAGGGCTCCCCTAGCCTTCAGGCTAGGGCACCCCTAGGCTTTAGGCTCCCCTAGGCTAAGGCTAGGGCTCCCCTAGCCTTCAGGCTAGGGCACCCCTAGGCTTTAGGCTCCCCTAGGCTAAGGCTAGGGCTCCCCTAGCCTTCAGGCTAGGGCACCCCTAGGCTTTAGGCTCCCCTAGGCTAAGGCTAGGGCTCCCCTAGCCTTCAGGCTAGGGCACCCCTAGGCTTTAGGCTCCCCGAGGCTAAGGCTAGGGCTCCCCTAGCCTTCAGGCTAGGGCACCCCTAGGCTTTAGGCTCCCCTAGGCTAAGGCTAGGGCTCCCCTAGCCTTCAGGCTAGGGCACCCCTAGGCTTTAGGCTAGGGCTCCCCTAGGCTAAGGCTAGGGCTCCCCTAGCCTTCAGGCTAGGGCACCCCTAGGCTTTAGGCTCCCCTAGGCTAAGGCTAGGGCTCCCCTAGCCTTCAGGCTAGGGCACCCCTAGGCTTTAGGCTCCCCTAGGCTAAGGCTAGGGCTCCCCTAGCCTTCAGGCTAGGGCACCCCTAGGCTTTAGGCTAGGGCTCCCCTAGGCTAAGGCTAGGGCTCCCCTAGCCTTCAGGCTAGGGCACCCCTAGGCTTTAGGCTCCCCTAGGCTAAGGCTAGGGCTCCCCTAGCCTTCAGGCTAGGGCACCCCTAGGCTTTAGGCTCCCCTAGGCTAAGGCTAGGGCTCCCCTAGCCTTCAGGCTAGGGCACCCCTAGGCTTTAGGCTCCCCTAGGCTAAGGCTAGGGCTCCCCTAGCCTTCAGGCTAGGGCACCCCTAGGCTTTAGGCTCCCCTAGGCTAAGGCTAGGGCTCCCCTAGCCTTCAGGCTAGGGCACCCCTAGGCTTTAGGCTAGGGCTCCCCTAGGCTAAGGCTAGGGCTCCCCTAGCCTTCAGGCTAGGGCACCCCTAGGCTTTAGGCTCCCCTAGGCTAAGGCTAGGGCTCCCCTAGCCTTCAGGCTAGGGCACCCCTAGGCTTTAGGCTCCCCTAGGCTAAGGCTAGGGCTCCCCTAGCCTTCAGGCTAGGGCACCCCTAGGCTTTAGGCTAGGGCTCCCCTAGGCTAAGGCTAGGGCTCCCCTAGCCTTCAGGCTAGGGCACCCCTAGGCTTTAGGCTCCCCTAGGCTAAGGCTAGGGCTCCCCTAGCCTTCAGGCTAGGGCACCCCTAGGCTTTAGGCTCCCCTAGGCTAAGGCTAGGGCTCCCCTAGCCTTCAGGCTAGGGCACCCCTAGGCTTTAGGCTCCCCTAGGCTAAGGCTAGGGCTCCCCTAGCCTTCAGGCTAGGGCACCCCTAGGCTTTAGGCTCCCCTAGGCTAAGGCTAGGGCTCCCCTAGCCTTCAGGCTAGGGCACCCCTAGGCTTTAGGCTCCCCTAGGCTAAGGCTAGGGCTCCCCTAGCCTTCAGGCTAGGGCACCCCTAGGCTTTAGGCTAGGGCTCCCCTAGGCTAAGGCTAGGGCTCCCCTAGCCTTCAGGCTAGGGCACCCCTAGGCTTTAGGCTCCCCTAGGCTAAGGCTAGGGCTCCCCTAGCCTTCAGGCTAGGGCACCCCTAGGCTTTGGGCTCCCCTAGGCTAAGGCTAGGGCTCCCCTAGCCTTCAGGCTAGGGCAACCCTAGGCTTTAGGCTAGGGCTCCCCTAGGCTAAGGCTAGGGCTCCCCTAGCCTTCAAGCTAGGGCACCCCTAGGCTTTAGGCTCCCCTAGCCTTCAGGCTAGGGCACCCCTAGGCTTTAGGCTCCCCTAGCCTTCAGGCTAGGGCACCCCTAGGCTTTAGGCTAGGGCTCCCCTAGGCTAAGGCTAGGGCTCCCCTAGCCTTCAGGCTAGGGCACCCCTAGGCTTTAGGCTCCCCTAGGCTAAGGCTAGGGCTCCCCTAGCCTTCAGACTAGGGCACCCCTAGGCTTTAGGCTCCCCTAGGCTAAGGCTAGGGCTCCCCTAGCCTTCAGGCTAGGGCACCCCTAGGCTTTAGGCTCCCCTAGGCTAAGGCTAGGGCTCCCCTAGCCTTCAGGCTAGGGCACCCCTAGGCTTTAGGCTCCCCTAGGCTAAGGCTAGGGCTCCCCTAGCCTTCAGGCTAGGGCACCCCTAGGCTTTAGGCTCCCCTAGGCTAAGGCTAGGGCTCCCCTAGCCTTCAGGCTAGGGCACCCCTAGGCTTTAGGCTCCCCTAGGCTAAGGCTAGGGCTCCCCTAGCCTTCAGGCTAGGGCACCCCTAGGCTTTAGGCTCCCCTAGGCTAAGGCTAGGGCTCCCCTAGCCTTCAGGCTAGGGCACCCCTAGGCTTTAGGCTCCCCTAGGCTAAGGCTAGGGCTCCCCTAGCCTTCAGGCTAGGGCACCCCTAGGCTTTAGGCTCCCCTAGGCTAAGGCTAGGGCTCCCCTAGACTTCAGGCTAGGGCACCCCTAGGCTTTAGGCTCCCCTTGGCTAAGGCTAGGGCTCCCCTAGCCTTCAGGCTAGGGCACCCCTAGGCTTTAGGCTCCCCTAAGCTAAGGCTAGGGCTCCCCTAGCCTTCAGGCTAGGGCACCCCTAGGCTTTAGGCTCCCCTAGCCTTCAGGCTAGGGCACCCCTAGGCTTTAGGCTCCCCTAGCCTTCAGGCTAGGGCACCCCTAGGGTTTAGGCTCCCCTAGCCTTCAGGCTAGGGCACCCCTAGGCTTTAGGCTCCCCTAGCCTTCAGGCTAGGGCACCCCTAGGCTTTAGGCTCCCCTAGGCTAAGGCTAGGGCTCCCCTAGCCTTCAGGCTAGGGCACCCCTAGGCTTTAGGCTCCCCTAGGCAAAGGCTAGGGCTCCCCTAGCCTTCAGGCTAGGGCACCCCTAGGCTTTAGGCTCCCCTAGGCTAAGGCTAGGGCTCCCCTAGCCTTCAGGCTAGGGCACCCCTAGGCTTTAGGCTCCCCTAGGCTAAGGCTAGGGCTCCCCTAGCCTTCAGGCTAGGGCACCCCTAGGCTTTAGGCTCCCCTAGGCTAAGGCTAGGGCTCCCCTAGCCTTCAGGCTAGGGCACCCCTAGGCTTTAGGCTCCCCTAGGCTAAGGCTAGGGCTCCCCTAGCCTTCAGGCTAGGGCACCCCTAGGCTTTTGGCTCCCCTAGGCTAAGGCTAGGGCTCCCCTAGCCTTCAGGCTAGGGCACCCCTAGGTTTAGGCTCCCCTAGGCTAAGGCTAGGGCTCCCCTAGCCTTCAGGCTAGGGCACCCCTAGGCTTTAGGCTCCCCTAGGCTAAGGCTAGGGCTCCCCTAGCCTTCAGGCTAGGGCACCCCTAGGCTTTAGGCTCCCCTAGGCTAAGGCTAGGGCTCCCCTAGCCTTCAGGCTAGGGCACCCCTAGGCTTTAGGCTCCCCTAGGTTAAGGCTAGGGCTCCCCTAGCCTTCAGGCTAGGGCACCCCTAGGCTTTAGGCTCCCCTAGGCTAAGGCTAGGGCTCCCCTAGCCTTCAGGCTAGGGCACCCCTAGGCTTTAGGCTCCCCTAGGCTAAGGCTAGGGCTCCCCTAGCCTTCAGGCTAGGGCACCCCTAGGCTTTAGGCTCCCCTAGGCTAAGGCTAGGGCTCCCCTAGCCTTCAGGCTAGGGCACCCCTAGGCTTTAGGCTCCCCTAGGCTAAGGCTAGGGCTCCCCTAGCCTTCAGGCTAGGGCACCCCTAGGCTTTAGGCTCCCCTAGCCTTCAGGCTAGGGCACCCCTAAGCTTTAGGCTCCCCTAGCCTTCAGGCTAGGGCACCCCTAGGCTTTAGGCTCCCCTAGCCTTCAGGCTAGGGCACCCCTAGGCTTTAGGCTCCCCTAGGCTAAGGCTAGGGCTCCCCTAGCCTTCAGGCTAGGGCACCCCTAGGCTTTAGGCTCCCCTAGCCTTCAGGCTAGGGCACCCCTAGGCTTTAGGCTCCCCTAGGCTAAGGCTAGGGCTCCCCTAGCCTTCAAGCTAGGGCACCCCAAGGCTTTAGGCTCCCCTAGCCTTCAGGCTAGGGCACCCCTAGGCTTTAGGCTCCCCTAGGCTAAGGCTAGGGCTCCCCTAGCCTTCAGGCTAGGGCACCCCTAGGCTTTAGGCTCCCCTAGCCTTCAGGCTAGGGCACCCCTAGGCTTTAGGCGCCCCTAGGCTAAGGCTAGGGCTCACCTAGCCTTCAGGCTAGGGCACCCCTGGGCTTTAGGCACCCCTAGCCTTCAGGCTAGGGCTCCCCTCGCCTTCAGGCTAGGGCACCCCTGGGCTTTAGGCTCCCCTAGGCTAAGGCTAGGGCTCCCCTCGCCTTCAGGCTAGGGCACCCCTGGGCTTTAGGCTCCCCTAGGCTAAGGCTAGGGCTCCCCTCGCCTTCAGGCTAGGGCACCCCTGGGCTTTAGGCTCCCCTAGGCTAAGGCTAGGGCTCCCCTCGCCTTCAGGCTAGGGCACCCCTGGGCTTTAGGCTCCCCTAGGCTAAGGCTAGGGCTCCCCTCGCCTTCAGGCTAGGGCACCCCTGGGCTTTAGGCTCCCCTAGGCTAAGGCTAGGGCTCCCCTCGCCTTCAGGCTAGGGCACCCCTGGGCTTTAGGCTCCCCTAGGCTAAGGCTAGGGCTCCCCTCGCCTTCAGGCTAGGGCACCCCTGGGCTTTAGGCTCCCCTAGGCTAAGGCTAGGGCTCCCCTCGCCTTCAGGCTAGGGCACCCCTGGGCTTTAGGCTCCCCTAGGCTAAGGCTAGGGCTCCCCTCGCCTTCAGGCTATGGCACCCCTGGGCTTTAGGCTCCCCTAGGCTAAGGCTAGGGCTCCCCTCGCCTTCAGGCTAGGGCACCCCTGGGCTTTAGGCTCCCCTAGTCTAAGGCTAGGGCTCCCCTCGCCTTCAGGCTAGGGCACCCCTGGGCTTTAGGCTCCCCTAGGCTAAGGCTAGGGCTCCCCTCGCCTTCAGGCTAGGGCACCCCTGGGCTTTAGGCTCCCCTAGGCTAAGGCTAGGGCTCCCCTCGCCTTCAGGCTAGGGCACCCCTGGGCTTTAGGCTCCCCTAGGCTAAGGCTAGGGCTCCCCTCGCCTTCAGGCTAGGGCACCCCTGGGCTTTAGGCTCCCCTAGGCTAAGGCTAGGGCTCCCCTCGCCATTCAGGCTAGGGCACCCCTGGGCTTTAGGCTCCCCTAGGCTAAGGCTAGGGCTCCCCTCGCCTTCAGGCTAGGGCACCCCTGGGCTTTAGGCTCCCCTAGGCTAAGGCTAGGGCTCCCCTCGCCTTCAGGCTAGGGCACCCCTGGGCTTTAGGCTCCCCTAGGCTAAGGCTAGGGCTCCCCTCGCCTTCAGGCTAGGGCACCCCTGGGCTTTAGGCTCCCCTAGGCTAAGGCTAGGGCTCCCCTCGCCTTCAGGCTAGGGCACCCCTGGGCTTTAGGCTCCCCTAGGCTAAGGCTAGGGCTCCCCTCGCCTTCAGGCTAGGGCACCCCTGGGCTTTAGGCTCCCCTAGGCTAAGGCTAGGGCTCCCCTCGCCTTCAGGCTAGGGCACCCCTGGGCTTTAGGCTCCCCTAGGCTAAGGCTAGGGCTCCCCTCGCCTTCAGGCTAGGGCACCCCTGGGCTTTAGGCTCCCCTAGGCTAAGGCTAGGGCTCCCCTCGCCTTCAGGCTAGGGCACCCCTGGGCTTTAGGCTCCCCTAGGCTAAGGCTAGGGCTCCCCTCGCCTTCAGGCTAGGGCACCCCTGGGCTTTAGGCTCCCCTAGGCTAAGGCTAGGGCTCCCCTCGCCTTCAGGCTAGGGCACCCCTGGGCTTTAGGCTCCCCTAGGCTAAGGCTAGGGCTCCCCTCGCCTTCAGGCTAGGGCACCCCTGGGCTTTAGGCTCCCCTAGGCTAAGGCTAGGGCTCCCCTCGCCTTCAGGCTAGGGCACCCCTGGGCTTTAGGCTCCCCTAGGCTAAGGCTAGGGCTCCCCTCGCCTTCAGGCTAGGGCACCCCTGGGCTTTAGGCTCCCCTAGGCTAAGGCTAGGGCTCCCCTCGCCTTCAGGCTAGGGCACCCCTGGGCTTTAGGCTCCCCTAGGCTAAGGCTAGGGCTCCCCTCGCCTTCAGGCTCGGGCACCCCTGGGCTTTAGGCTCCCCTAGGCTAAGGCTAGGGCTCCCCTCGCCTTCAGGCTCGGGCACCCCTGGGCTTTAGGCTCCCCTAGGCTAAGGCTAGGGCTCCCCTCGCCTTCAGGCTCGGGCACCCCTGGGCTTTAGGCTCCCCTAGGCTAAGGCTAGGGCTCCCCTCGCCTTCAGGCTCGGGCACCCCTGGGCTTTAGGCTCCCCTAGGCTAAGGCTAGGGCTCCCCTCGCCTTCAGGCTCGGGCACCCCTGGGCTTTAGGCTCCCCTAGGCTAAGGCTAGGGCTCCCCTCGCCTTCAGGCTCGGGCACCCCTGGGCTTTAGGCTCCCCTAGGCTAAGGCTAGGGCTCCCCTCGCCTTCAGGCTCGGGCACCCCTGGGCTTTAGGCTCCCCTAGGCTAAGGCTAGGGCTCCCCTCGCCTTCAGGCTCGGGCACCCCTGGGCTTTAGGCTCCCCTAGGCTAAGGCTAGGGCTCCCCTCGCCTTCAGGCTCGGGCACCCCTGGGCTTTAGGCTCCCCTAGGCTAAGGCTAGGGCTCCCCTCGCCTTCAGGCTCGGGCACCCCTGGGCTTTAGGCTCCCCTAGGCTAAGGCTAGGGCTCCCCTCGCCTTCAGGCTCGGGCACCCCTGGGCTTTAGGCTCCCCTAGGCTAAGGCTAGGGCTCCCCTCGCCTTCAGGCTCGGGCACCCCTGGGCTTTAGGCTCCCCTAGGCTAAGGCTAGGGCTCCCCTCGCCTTCAGGCTCGGGCACCCCTGGGCTTTAGGCTCCCCTAGGCTAAGGCTAGGGCTCCCCTCGCCTTCAGGCTCGGGCACCCCTGGGCTTTAGGCTCCCCTAGGCTAAGGCTAGGGCTCCCCTCGCCTTCAGGCTCGGGCACCCCTGGGCTTTAGGCTCCCCTAGGCTAAGGCTAGGGCTCCCCTCGCCTTCAGGCTCGGGCACCCCTGGGCTTTAGGCTCCCCTAGGCTAAGGCTAGGGCTCCCCTCGCCTTCAGGCTCGGGCACCCCTGGGCTTTAGGCTCCCCTAGGCTAAGGCTAGGGCTCCCCTCGCCTTCAGGCTCGGGCACCCCTGGGCTTTAGGCTCCCCTAGGCTAAGGCTAGGGCTCCCCTCGCCTTCAGGCTCGGGCACCCCTGGGCTTTAGGCTCCCCTAGGCTAAGGCTAGGGCTCCCCTCGCCTTCAGGCTCGGGCACCCCTGGGCTTTAGGCTCCCCTAGGCTAAGGCTAGGGCTCCCCTCGCCTTCAGGCTCGGGCACCCCTGGGCTTTAGGCTCCCCTAGGCTAAGGCTAGGGCTCCCCTCGCCTTCAGGCTCGGGCACCCCTGGGCTTTAGGCTCCCCTAGGCTAAGGCTAGGGCTCCCCTCGCCTTCAGGCTCGGGCACCCCTGGGCTTTAGGCTCCCCTAGGCTAAGGCTAGGGCTCCCCTCGCCTTCAGGCTCGGGCACCCCTGGGCTTTAGGCTCCCCTAGGCTAAGGCTAGGGCTCCCCTCGCCTTCAGGCTCGGGCACCCCTGGGCTTTAGGCTCCCCTAGGCTAAGGCTAGGGCTCCCCTCGCCTTCAGGCTCGGGCACCCCTGGGCTTTAGGCTCCCCTAGGCTAAGGCTAGGGCTCCCCTCGCCTTCAGGCTCGGGCACCCCTGGGCTTTAGGCTCCCCTAGGCTAAGGCTAGGGCTCCCCTCGCCTTCAGGCTCGGGCACCCCTGGGCTTTAGGCTCCCCTAGGCTAAGGCTAGGGCTCCCCTCGCCTTCAGGCTCGGGCACCCCTGGGCTTTAGGCTCCCCTAGGCTAAGGCTAGGGCTCCCCTCGCCTTCAGGCTCGGGCACCCCTGGGCTTTAGGCTCCCCTAGGCTAAGGCTAGGGCTCCCCTCGCCTTCAGGCTCGGGCACCCCTGGGCTTTAGGCTCCCCTAGGCTAAGGCTAGGGCTCCCCTCGCCTTCAGGCTCGGGCACCCCTGGGCTTTAGGCTCCCCTAGGCTAAGGCTAGGGCTCCCCTCGCCTTCAGGCTCGGGCACCCCTGGGCTTTAGGCTCCCCTAGGCTAAGGCTAGGGCTCCCCTCGCCTTCAGGCTCGGGCACCCCTGGGCTTTAGGCTCCCCTAGGCTAAGGCTAGGGCTCCCCTCGCCTTCAGGCTCGGGCACCCCTGGGCTTTAGGCTCCCCTAGGCTAAGGCTAGGGCTCCCCTCGCCTTCAGGCTCGGGCACCCCTGGGCTTTAGGCTCCCCTAGGCTAAGGCTAGGGCTCCCCTCGCCTTCAGGCTCGGGCACCCCTGGGCTTCAGGCTCCCCTAGGCTAAGGCTAGGGCTCCCCTCGCCTTCAGGCTC
Organism: Tenrec ecaudatus; assembly: GCF_050624435.1. Lineage (NCBI taxonomy): Eukaryota > Metazoa > Chordata > Mammalia > Afrosoricida > Tenrecidae > Tenrec > Tenrec ecaudatus. Next base: position 49,579 of record NW_027457700.1, read on the forward strand.
GGGCACCCCTGGGCTTCAGGCTCCCCTAGGCTAAGGCTAGGGCTCCCCTCGCCTTCAGGCTCGGGCACCCCTGGGCTTCAGGCTCCCCTAGGCTAAGGCTAGGGCTCCCCTCGCCTTCAGGCTCGGGCACCCCTGGGCTTCAGGCTCCCCTAGGCTAAGGCTAGGGCTCCCCTCGCCTTCAGGCTCGGGCACCCCTGGGCTTCAGGCTCCCCTAGGCTAAGGCTAGGGCTCCCCTCGCCTTCAGGCTCGGGCACCCCTGGGCTTCAGGCTCCCCTAGGCTAAGGCTAGGGCTCCCCTCGCCTTCAGGCTCGGGCACCCCTGGGCTTCAGGCTCCCCTAGGCTAAGGCTAGGGCTCCCCTCGCCTTCAGGCTCGGGCACCCCTGGGCTTCAGGCTCCCCTAGGCTAAGGCTAGGGCTCCCCTCGCCTTCAGGCTCGGGCACCCCTGGGCTTCAGGCTCCCCTAGGCTAAGGCTAGGGCTCCCCTCGCCTTCAGGCTCGGGCACCCCTGGGCTTCAGGCTCCCCTAGGCTAAGGCTAGGGCTCCCCTCGCCTTCAGGCTCGGGCACCCCTGGGCTTCAGGCTCCCCTAGGCTAAGGCTAGGGCTCCCCTCGCCTTCAGGCTCGGGCACCCCTGGGCTTCAGGCTCCCCTAGGCTAAGGCTAGGGCTCCCCTCGCCTTCAGGCTCGGGCACCCCTGGGCTTCAGGCTCCCCTAGGCTAAGGCTAGGGCTCCCCTCGCCTTCAGGCTCGGGCACCCCTGGGCTTCAGGCTCCCCTAGGCTAAGGCTAGGGCTCCCCTCGCCTTCAGGCTCGGGCACCCCTGGGCTTCAGGCTCCCCTAGGCTAAGGCTAGGGCTCCCCTCGCCTTCAGGCTCGGGCACCCCTGGGCTTCAGGCTCCCCTAGGCTAAGGCTAGGGCTCCCCTCGCCTTCAGGCTCGGGCACCCCTGGGCTTCAGGCTCCCCTAGGCTAAGGCTAGGGCTCCCCTCGCCTTCAGGCTCGGGCACCCCTGGGCTTCAGGCTCCCCTAGGCTAAGGCTAGGGCTCCCCTCGCCTTCAGGCTCGGGCACCCCTGGGCTTCAGGCTCCCCTAGGCTAAGGCTAGGGCTCCCCTCGCCTTCAGGCTCGGGCACCCCTGGGCTTTAGGCTCCCCTAGGCTAAGGCTAGGGCTCCCCTCGCCTTCAGGCTCGGGCACCCCTGGGCTTTAGGCTCCCCTAGGCTAAGGCTAGGGCTCCCCTCGCCTTCAGGCTCGGGCACCCCTGGGCTTTAGGCTCCCCTAGGCTAAGGCTAGGGCTCCCCTCGCCTTCAGGCTCGGGCACCCCTGGGCTTTAGGCTCCCCTAGGCTAAGGCTAGGGCTCCCCTCGCCTTCAGGCTCGGGCACCCCTGGGCTTTAGGCTCCCCTAGGCTAAGGCTAGGGCTCCCCTCGCCTTCAGGCTCGGGCACCCCTGGGCTTTAGGCTCCCCTAGGCTAAGGCTAGGGCTCCCCTCGCCTTCAGGCTCGGGCACCCCTGGGCTTTAGGCTCCCCTAGGCTAAGGCTAGGGCTCCCCTCGCCTTCAGGCTCGGGCACCCCTGGGCTTTAGGCTCCCCTAGGCTAAGGCTAGGGCTCCCCTCGCCTTCAGGCTCGGGCACCCCTGGGCTTTAGGCTCCCCTAGGCTAAGGCTAGGGCTCCCCTCGCCTTCAGGCTCGGGCACCCCTGGGCTTTAGGCTCCCCTAGGCTAAGGCTAGGGCTCCCCTCGCCTTCAGGCTCGGGCACCCCTGGGCTTTAGGCTCCCCTAGGCTAAGGCTAGGGCTCCCCTCGCCTTCAGGCTCGGGCACCCCTGGGCTTTAGGCTCCCCTAGGCTAAGGCTAGGGCTCCCCTCGCCTTCAGGCTCGGGCACCCCTGGGCTTTAGGCTCCCCTAGGCTAAGGCTAGGGCTCCCCTCGCCTTCAGGCTCGGGCACCCCTGGGCTTTAGGCTCCCCTAGGCTAAGGCTAGGGCTCCCCTCGCCTTCAGGCTCGGGCACCCCTGGGCTTTAGGCTCCCCTAGGCTAAGGCTAGGGCTCCCCTCGCCTTCAGGCTCGGGCACCCCTGGGCTTTAGGCTCCCCTAGGCTAAGGCTAGGGCTCCCCTCGCCTTCAGGCTCGGGCACCCCTGGGCTTTAGGCTCCCCTAGGCTAAGGCTAGGGCTCCCCTCGCCTTCAGGCTCGGGCACCCCTGGGCTTTAGGCTCCCCTAGGCTAAGGCTAGGGCTCCCCTCGCCTTCAGGCTCGGGCACCCCTGGGCTTTAGGCTCCCCTAGGCTAAGGCTAGGGCTCCCCTCGCCTTCAGGCTCGGGCACCCCTGGGCTTTAGGCTCCCCTAGGCTAAGGCTAGGGCTCCCCTCGCCTTCAGGCTCGGGCACCCCTGGGCTTCAGGCTCCCCTAGGCTAAGGCTAGGGCTCCCCTCGCCTTCAGGCTCGGGCACCCCTGGGCTTCAGGCTCCCCTAGGCTAAGGCTAGGGCTCCCCTCGCCTTCAGGCTCGGGCACCCCTGGGCTTCAGGCTCCCCTAGGCTAAGGCTAGGGCTCCCCTCGCCTTCAGGCTCGGGCACCCCTGGGCTTCAGGCTCCCCTAGGCTAAGGCTAGGGCTCCCCTCGCCTTCAGGCTCGGGCACCCCTGGGCTTCAGGCTCCCCTAGGCTAAGGCTAGGGCTCCCCTCGCCTTCAGGCTCGGGCACCCCTGGGCTTCAGGCTCCCCTAGGCTAAGGCTAGGGCTCCCCTCGCCTTCAGGCTCGGGCACCCCTGGGCTTCAGGCTCCCCTAGGCTAAGGCTAGGGCTCCCCTCGCCTTCAGGCTCGGGCACCCCTGGGCTTCAGGCTCCCCTAGGCTAAGGCTAGGGCTCCCCTCGCCTTCAGGCTCGGGCACCCCTGGGCTTCAGGCTCCCCTAGGCTAAGGCTAGGGCTCCCCTCGCCTTCAGGCTCGGGCACCCCTGGGCTTCAGGCTCCCCTAGGCTAAGGCTAGGGCTCCCCTCGCCTTCAGGCTCGGGCACCCCTGGGCTTCAGGCTCCCCTAGGCTAAGGCTAGGGCTCCCCTCGCCTTCAGGCTCGGGCACCCCTGGGCTTCAGGCTCCCCTAGGCTAAGGCTAGGGCTCCCCTCGCCTTCAGGCTCGGGCACCCCTGGGCTTCAGGCTCCCCTAGGCTAAGGCTAGGGCTCCCCTCGCCTTCAGGCTCGGGCACCCCTGGGCTTCAGGCTCCCCTAGGCTAAGGCTAGGGCTCCCCTCGCCTTCAGGCTCGGGCACCCCTGGGCTTCAGGCTCCCCTAGGCTAAGGCTAGGGCTCCCCTCGCCTTCAGGCTCGGGCACCCCTGGGCTTCAGGCTCCCCTAGGCTAAGGCTAGGGCTCCCCTCGCCTTCAGGCTCGGGCACCCCTGGGCTTCAGGCTCCCCTAGGCTAAGGCTAGGGCTCCCCTCGCCTTCAGGCTCGGGCACCCCTGGGCTTCAGGCTCCCCTAGGCTAAGGCTAGGGCTCCCCTCGCCTTCAGGCTCGGGCACCCCTGGGCTTCAGGCTCCCCTAGGCTAAGGCTAGGGCTCCCCTCGCCTTCAGGCTCGGGCCACCCCTGGGCTTTCAGGCTCCCCTAGGCTAAGGCTAGGGCTCCCCTCGCCTTCAGGCTCGGGCACCCCTGGGCTTTAGGCTCCCCTAGGCTAAGGCTAGGGCTCCCCTCGCCTTCAGGCTCGGGCACCCCTGGGCTTTAGGCTCCCCTAGGCTAAGGCTAGGGCTCCCCTCGCCTTCAGGCTCGGGCACCCCTGGGCTTTAGGCTCCCCTAGGCTAAGGCTAGGGCTCCCCTCGCCTTCAGGCTCGGGCACCCCTGGGCTTTAGGCTCCCCTAGGCTAAGGCTAGGGCTCCCCTCGCCTTCAGGCTCGGGCACCCCTGGGCTTTAGGCTCCCCTAGGCTAAGGCTAGGGCTCCCCTCGCCTTCAGGCTCGGGCACCCCTGGGCTTTAGGCTCCCCTAGGCTAAGGCTAGGGCTCCCCTCGCCTTCAGGCTCGGGCACCCCTGGGCTTTAGGCTCCCCTAGGCTAAGGCTAGGGCTCCCCTCGCCTTCAGGCTCGGGCACCCCTGGGCTTTAGGCTCCCCTAGGCTAAGGCTAGGGCTCCCCTCGCCTTCAGGCTCGGGCACCCCTGGGCTTTAGGCTCCCCTAGGCTAAGGCTAGGGCTCCCCTCGCCTTCAGGCTCGGGCACCCCTGGGCTTTAGGCTCCCCTAGGCTAAGGCTAGGGCTCCCCTCGCCTTCAGGCTCGGGCACCCCTGGGCTTTAGGCTCCCCTAGGCTAAGGCTAGGGCTCCCCTCGCCTTCAGGCTCGGGCACCCCTGGGCTTTAGGCTCCCCTAGGCTAAGGCTAGGGCTCCCCTCGCCTTCAGGCTCGGGCACCCCTGGGCTTTAGGCTCCCCTAGGCTAAGGCTAGGGCTCCCCTCGCCTTCAGGCTCGGGCACCCCTGGGCTTTAGGCTCCCCTAGGCTAAGGCTAGGGCTCCCCTCGCCTTCAGGCTCGGGCACCCCTGGGCTTTAGGCTCCCCTAGGCTAAGGCTAGGGCTCCCCTCGCCTTCAGGCTCGGGCACCCCTGGGCTTTAGGCTCCCCTAGGCTAAGGCTAGGGCTCCCCTCGCCTTCAGGCTCGGGCACCCCTGGGCTTTAGGCTCCCCTAGGCTAAGGCTAGGGCTCCCCTCGCCTTCAGGCTCGGGCACCCCTGGGCTTTAGGCTCCCCTAGGCTAAGGCTAGGGCTCCCCTCGCCTTCAGGCTCGGGCACCCCTGGGCTTTAGGCTCCCCTAGGCTAAGGCTAGGGCTCCCCTCGCCTTCAGGCTCGGGCACCCCTGGGCTTTAGGCTCCCCTAGGCTAAGGCTAGGGCTCCCCTCGCCTTCAGGCTCGGGCACCCCTGGGCTTTAGGCTCCCCTAGGCTAAGGCTAGGGCTCCCCTCGCCTTCAGGCTCGGGCACCCCTGGGCTTTAGGCTCCCCTAGGCTAAGGCTAGGGCTCCCCTCGCCTTCAGGCTCGGGCACCCCTGGGCTTTAGGCTCCCCTAGGCTAAGGCTAGGGCTCCCCTCGCCTTCAGGCTCGGGCACCCCTGGGCTTCAGGCTCCCCTAGGCTAAGGCTAGGGCTCCCCTCGCCTTCAGGCTCGGGCACCCCTGGGCTTTAGGCTCCCCTAGGCTAAGGCTAGGGCTCCCCTCGCCTTCAGGCTCGGCACCCCTGGGCTTAGGCTCCCCTAGGCTAAGTCCCCTAGGGCTCCCCTCGCCTCAGGCTCGGGCACCCCCTGTGGGTCCCCTCGCCTTCAGCTCGGGCAC
>NW_027457701.1:0-54754 GCF_050624435.1 Tenrec ecaudatus
ACTACACCTGTGGGAAGAGACAATAAAAGAAGCTCAATATCAGCAACTGAAACCAGTCCAGGGGCTGATTGTGGAACAGATCAGCAATTGTTCATATGTGAGCTCAAGTTGAAGTTCAAGAAAATGCAAACAAGTACACGAGAGTCAATATACAACCTTGATAATAACCCACCAAATTTTGAGAACATCTCTGAATAAAGCACAGTGTCATTTTAAAAAATGGAAATAAAGAAAAGATACAAGTGCATGTCAGAAGAGACTCTGAAACTTACTCTTAATCAGCCTTCAATGTGGGATACAACTCAACACAAAGAAAACCAAAATCCTCACAACTGAACCAATAGGTAACATGATGATAAATCGAGAAAAACTTGAAGTTGTCAAGGATTTTGTCTTGTCTGGATCCACAAGCAATGCTCCTGGAAGCAGCAGTCAAGAGATGAAAAGATACATTGCACTGGGTAGATCTGCTGCATAAGAGCTCTTTAGAATGTTGAAAAGTTAGGATGTTACTTTAAGCAGGAAGTACACCTGATCCAAACCATGGTATTTTCATTTGCCTCATCTGCATGTGAAAAGCTTGCCATTGAGTGAAGAAGACCCAGGTAAACTGTATGAATTTGAACCATGGTACTGGCAAAGAATATTGACAGTACCATGGACTGCCAAAAGAACAAACAAAATCTGTCTTGGAAGTACGGCCAGAATTCCCATTAGAAGTAAGGATGGTGAGACTTTGGACATGTTGTCAGTGGAGACCAGTCCCTGGAGAGGCATCATGCTTAGAAAAATGGAAGGGCTGTGAAAAAAGGTTGAAGGCCCTTGAAGAGCTGGATTGACACAGTGACGACAACAAGAGGACTGAGCATAGGAACACTTGGGTGGATGGAGGAGGAGCTGTTATTGTTACATTCTGCTGTGAATAGGTTTGCCATGGACCAGAACCAACTGGATGGCAAACTAACAACAACAACAACAGGGAGAGACATTAAAAAGCCAAACTCACTGCCATTGAGTTGACGTTGATTCAGAACAACCCTGGAGGACAGGGTAGAACTGGCACCCGTGAGTTTCCCGAGAGTGTAACTTTTCACAGGAGGGGAAAGCCTCTTTAAGCTACTACTTAGCAGCCCAGCCCATCACCAGGCCTCCACAAAGATAGAGAGAAGCACTGTTAGGGCTGGATAGGGCAGAGGCTGTACACTGGTACATATGAGGGCTGGAGGTACAGGGAATCCAGGGTGGACGATACCTTCAGGACCAAGGGTGTGAGGGGCGATGCTGGGAGAGTGGAGGGTGAGTGGGTTGGAAAGGGGGAACTGATTACAAGGATCCACATGTGACCTCTTCCCTGGGAGAGGGACAGCAGAGAAGGGGGGAAGGGAGACTCCGGATAGGGCAAGATATGACAAAATAACGATGTATAAATTACCAAGGGCACATAAGGGAGGGGGGGCAGGGGAGGGAGGGGGGAAAAAGAGGACCTGATGCAAAGGGTTTAAGTGGAGAGCAAATGCTTTGAGAATGATTGGGTTAGGGAATGTATGGATGTGCTTTATACAATTGATGTATGAATATGTATGGATTGTGATAAGAGTTGTATGAGTCCCTAATAAAATGTAAAAAAAGAAAAGAGGAGAAAAAATGATTAGGGCAAAGACTGTACAGATGTGCTTTATACAATTGATGTATGTATGCGTATGAACTGTGATAAGAGTTGTATGAGCCCCTAATAAATTGTTAAAAAAAATGATCCTCAATTCTATCTGAATCCTTGCCATAGCTCCAAGTTGCCTTAATAAACACGAGCAAAAAAAGTACCTCTGGCAGCAGACCGCTCAGGTTCAAATCCAGGCTCTCTAACTTATTGACTATGTGACCTTGGGCAAACCTGGACCTCTCTGTGCTTCCAAAGATTCACTTTCCAAAAGGGAAGTCATAAGCCAACTTTTCTTATTCCTCACTGGGTTGCTTTGAAGATGAAATGAGACATCTGTCTAAAAATGCTTCTGACCATCCCTTGGTTCTCAGAGCTCCACAAATGCTATGGATTATTGTTATAAGATTATGAATGATTTTTTTCCAAGGGTAGTGCAAAGATTAACATCAGTGCTACTTCTCTCTGACAAAATATCAATCCAAATTTCTAAATAGCAGGGTCTGAACGGATGCGCTGTTAACAGCATCTTGCTTTTCTCCCATCACTTGTCACAGTAAATCTGATAAGAAATGCTGGGCTAGGGCTGGCAGCCAAGCCCCTCACTGGCAGCGTGCAGGACCTCAGGTTGTTGACAGGCCAAGGGGCATCACAATGGCAAGAGGAGACTCCACAAAGAGCCCCTGATTCCGCCCCCACGCCCTCCTTCCTCACGTTCAGGGTTAAACGTCAAAATACTATTTTTTTGTCACCTGGTGAAATAATGAGCCCCCATTCCCGTTGCCTTGGTATCATCAGAGCGCAACAGCCACGTGGGGTAATCGCTGTCTCCGTGTTAATGCTGCTCAGTTCAAACATTTTCACAGGCCCTGGCGAAATGAAACCTGTGCTTTCTACCTAGGTGGAGTTTGAGGCGATTCAGCCCATTTCCTTCTGCTGAAGAGGCTACCTCAGAAAAACAGGAAATAAAAACATAGAGGGTGCCATTGACATTAGGTTTCTCATTCTCTTCCTTTCTTCCCTACCTTCCTTTCTTCTTCTTGCCCTTCTCTTTCTCTTTTCTTCCTTCCCTCCCTTTGCTCACGTCTTCCTGCCTGCCTTCACCTTCCATCTTCCCTCCCACACTCCTCCATTTCTTCTTCGCTCCTCTCTCCCCACCGCCCCCTTTCTCCTTTCCTTCCCTGCCTTTTCCCTTCAGCCTCCCAGTCTCCCTCCTTCACTCTCTCCCTTTGCTCCTTCCTTTCCCCACCTTGTTTTGATCCAGTGATTTGTACTCCTTTCTTCCTCTCATCCCACCCATCCCCATTGCTGGAAAAACATCACTTCCTTGTGGCGCTGGTTTCTTGGCACCAGACCCTGTTCTTTGGGTGTTCACAAGTTTGCGTCCTGTGTGCAAACATAAGACAGACATATGATCAGGGTTGGACAGAAGATGGGATTTGACAGGTGTACTGCATCCCAAATCTCCAGGAGGCAAAGGTAAAGTCAGGCTCCTGCCTTTAAGGTTATGTCTCCCATTGTAACTGCATCCCACAGAGGCTCCTGCCTCCTGGCAACCTGAGGCCTTCTGCCTGCCTTCCTCTAGCTCCTGGGGAATTGGGGCAGCAGTGGCAAGAACAACAAAAATCCCCAGGAGTTGACAAGAAGGGAGGCTGCCTTGCTCGAGAGATGGCCCCCTCACCCAAATGCATGTTGTTGAGATGCAGGTTCTCATCCCTGTGGCTGGGCAAGAAACGCCCCCTCCCCAAACGCAGTGGCTTCAAACAAGGACCATCATCGTGTGGTTGCTGGGAGGCCACAGGTGGTGCTTGGAGTCTCCCATGAGTTGGCAGTCACATGGGAGCTGGGGCAGGGGCCTCTGGTGACTCCAGTGCCTACACGTGCACTCAGAGGGCTGGAAGCTGAAGCTGGGTGCTTAGCTGGGTTGTTGGTTGGAGTGTCTCCACGTGGCCTTTCCAGGCGGCTCAGGCTTCTTTCAGCATAGTGTCCGGGTGCTGAGAAGTGTCCTGAGAGGTAGCACGTGGAGGCTGGACATTCTAAGGGTGAGCACTCAAGAAGAAGTCTTTGAAGGGATTTTTCAGAAGCTGTGAAGCACTTTGGGGGAGGGAAGGGGGTTGCCCAAACTAGATGTCACAGTGTCATCTTCTCCATAATCTATTGGTCACAGAGGTCATGAAACATCCCAATTTAAGGGGAAAGGACATAGACTCTACCTTCCTATAGGTAGCCTGTCAAGGAATTTGGGGGTCACATACGAAGACTGGGAGACCCTGGGTGGCACAAATGGTTAAGGACTCAACGTATCAAGAGGTGGGCAGTTGCACCCCTCAGAAGAAATAACTAATGGCCTGCTTCTAGAAGCCCACAGGCTTGAGAATCCTGTGATGTGTAGTTTCTCCCTGGCACCCAGGGGTTCCTCGGGAACCAGAACCAACATAACAGCAATGGGTTGGGTTTTTGTTGGTTTTGTTTGGGCTAATATTAAAACGACTAGTATGAAATTATATATGTATTGTGTTTAACTCTCAGGACTCTGATTATGCTGAAGTTGAACAAAACCGTCTGCCTCTTCTATGAACGCCAGCCGATGGAGGCAAAGGGTGAGGGTCTAGAGGAAGAATGAATGTCCCATTCCCGTCCTTATGTTTCAGTTGTCCTTAAAGGGCACAGGGGACAAACCAGACGTCTTTGATATGATTTTAGCCTAATGATGTGCTAGTATGATGATGAGCAGCCTGAAAAGTGGTTTTAACTAATGTGATCCAATATTTGAAAAGTTGACGATTTCACATCGAATTTTATATTCTCAGCATCTCAGTTACAAACAGAAAATCAGGCCTTAAAATCCTTGCATTTCCCCAAGGCAACAACAGTCTGGAGCTAGAATTTGAATGTCCCCTGTGGATGAGCTGACACATGCCTGTTAACCACAGTCCCCATCCATCCCTATTGCCCCCAAAACAGAGGTTGGCTACAAGTATCCTTTATCTATATGGCTAAATAGGTTAGTTAGTTTGGATTGGGTTGCTAGTTTTTCCTGTTTTGTTTTGCTTACTTTTGATTTTTTGGGGGGCTAGGAAATGGTGTGTATTTTGGTACCATGTCTTCCAAAGCGAGAAAACCAAACCCAGTAAGCCAAGAAGGTCAAACAGTCTAGATTAATGATGAAAGGAGGAGCCCTGTTGGTGAGGTAGATTATGAGTTGGACTTCTAACTGCAACATCAGAAGTTCGAAACTCCCCCCACCCCCACTCCACAGGAGAAAGATGAGATTTTCTACTCCTGTAAAGATTTACAGCCTTGGAAACCCACAGGAGCAGTTCTATACTCTGTCCAAAGGGTTGCTATAAGTCAGAATTGATTCCAGGGTAGTGAGGTTTTCTTGATTGATATAAATAATTTTTGGTGAGTATTGAAAAAACCAGTCAATATTATTTTTAATACACATCAAAGAAGGTCCACATTAATTGTTCACACAACCCTGCCACCTTCTTTCTTTATTCCCTTGCCTCCCACTCTCCTTTCTTCCTCCCTATGGTCTTTTATCTCATTCGTTTTCTTTCAAGGGTTAGCCTAGGAGTGGGAAAGTCTGACTAATTCTTAACCAAAAGACTAAATTGGTTTTATTGTTGGTGTTATTACTTGGGTTAAATTTTTTTCTTTTCTCTTCTTCTATTGGTTTGTGTCATGTAACCCAGAAAATGGGGAAACATTTGGAACATCAAAACACTATCCTTTCTCAGTAGACTACAAGCATTAAAGGCAACAGAGATAAATACTCCAATAATAACAATAACATACAAGGATAGCTAGAGAGATAAATAGATAGATAGAAATAGATAGAAAAACCACAAAATCTGAGCAGTTGTGGGAAGGGGAATGGGAATAGCCCCATGAATAAATATAGGTTTGCCAGAGAATAGTTCTATATACATATTAGCATATACTACAAATATGACCATGAATATAATAGTGCATCCAGGAGGCATAGTTAGGAAATGTCTTAGCTAGAACAAAACCCCTTGAGGGAGCGTGTCCTAAATATCGGGGATCAGGAACATAGCTCTGAGAGACCTCAAGATCAATTGGTACAAACTAGCTCACAAAGACAATGTTCTGTATCCATCAGGGAAGTGACTGGGGTCTTCAAAAGCTAGTGAGTAGCAAACTAAAAGTCGGTTCTTGGTCTCACCCTATGTGTTGGACAGGGTTCTCTAGAGAGACAAAACCATATTGCTAGTAATTATATATAAATATATTTATAAAGCTAGATATGCAATACAAGAAATGAACCACTAAATTATATACAGATAGATAACACAAGAAACTAACAGTTAAATTATAAAACAGTGAGACACTAGCAGTCCTTTAAGGCTTGAGAGCCGCCAGTTGCCAGTCCCTTTCTGTAGAGAGAGCTGGGCTATATATACCCAGGCAGCAAACAGCAAGGCAAGTCACCAACTGTCACCAACTGTCGGTCCCCAGCTCCAGAGACGAACATTCCAATCCTGTGGGATTAAATGGACCTCAACTTACAGTGACAGAGTCCACAAGCTAGGCATCCCACAGGTAGTGTACCCCTTTAAATTGAGGCACAGAACAAGCACGGCGAGGCTCACGAAGCCATTTATCCCTCTGCCCTTCGATTAATCCTACTTGTGTTTATTGGCCAGGCTGGCACAATAAACTATTGCACTCTGTCTGGAGCGAATAACATTGAAGAAGCTCAAGATGCCTGGCAACAATTAGTCCAAATCAGTAATGGACTATGCGTACCTCAGCCTCTATGATGCTAAGGTCAGAAGAACTAAATGGTGCCTGCCTATGACAAACAGCTGCTCTGAAAGGGATCATGGTACATGGTCCTAGATAGAGTGGGGAGTAATGTGTAAGAAAACTGAAAGTCATACTACTACTACCAATAGTAATAATAATAATGATAAAAGATGAGGTTTATTGGTTAGATAGCCTAGTGAGATCCCCACTACTATGGTCCTTCATCACCCTTCAGGTCTGGAACTGAATTCAACCCCCTGAAAAATAGACAGGTTTATAAAGTGAACCTTATGAGAAAAGATTGCAGCCCTCAGTATGGTTTACAACTCAATGTCAAGAAGACACACATCCTCACAACTTGATCGATAGGTACCATGATAAATGGAGAAGTTTGTTGTTTTTTTTACTTGTTGTTATTTGTTGAAGTTGTCACGGATTTTTTGTCTTGATGAGGTCTATAATCAATGCTCTTGGAAGCTGCAATCATGAGATCAAATGACGCATTCCATATGGATACATTTGGTGCACAATACGTCTGTAGAGTGCTAAAAAGCAAGGATGTTACTTTGAGGACTAAGGTGCACCTTACCCAAGCCATAGTAATTTAAATTGCCTCATAAGTATGTGAAAGTCAGACATTGAATAAGGAAGGCTGAAGAAGAATTGATATGTCTGAATTGTGGTGCTGGTGAAGAATATTGAAAGTAACATGGACTGCCAAGGGAACAAACAGATCTGTCTTAGAAGAAGTATGGTCAGAGGGCTCCTTAAAGGCAAGGATGGTGAGACTTCCTCTCACATACTTTGGTCATGTTATTAAGAGAGACTAGTCCCTGGAGAAGGACATCATGCCAGGTGAAGTAGAGGGACAGTGAATGAGAGGAAGCCCCTTAAGGAGATGGATTGACAGTGACAGAAACAAGGGGCTCAAGCTTGGGAAAAATTAGGAGAATTATTCAGGGCTAGGTAGTGTTTCTGTCTGTTTGGCATAGGGTCAATGTGGGTTGCAACTGGCTCAATGGCACCTGATAAGAACAACTACACCAAAATGAATCATAGCACTGAGGAGCACACATTCCTCAGAACCATCAACCATTCAAAAGCAAATAGGCAGTATTTGCCCAAGGCCAAATTCAAAAGGCAGGCAAGGTTAGGGGAGAAGGGTGAATGAAAACAGGAAGCAGAGTTTCAATGGCATGATTGATATTACATTGCAGGAGATTGTCATCAATGTCACATAACAAAACGTGTATAAATTGTTACGTGCAAAGCTGATTTTCTCTGTAAATCATAACCCACCTTACAATAAAAAGTTTCTTTTTTTTAAAACAAAGACACCATCGTTCATATTATAGACACAGCCAAAGAAAAATCTCCTGGACAATCCTAAAAGGATCTCCCAAATGATTTGGGTAGTTAGCCCTCCCCAGGGAGTTCTACCCATTGAAACGCTGGGCGGTTATGGCTGCAATTATATTTCAGGCCAGAAGAGGCAGCAGAGGCCTGGTTGTTCAAATGCTACAAAACTACCAGACAATGGGCAAACAGTTTCTTTCCACGGACGACTAGCGGCTCTGTCATATCCATGTCTGGTGTTCAACACTTGGCGACAGAATCCAGCCCGCTGGGTTTGGGTGGGGTCTGTTTCTCACCCATGCTTGGCTTGGGATTGTTCTATGGCATCCACAAAGTGGAGTCCTCTCCTTTCTGATGTCCCGAGAAAGCTGTTTTCTCCTTTTTCTTTCTCTGGCCCTCTTCCCAAGAACCCTGGGGTTCACTCTGCTTTCCTCTGGTTGATGTTTCTCAGGCAGTTACTTGACCTCGGTTCATCTACTGCAGGTGACCATTAGCAAGTAACTGTACCGTCCTTGGATGGTATTGTTCATGAGCTAGGCTGCGAACTACGGGTTAAAGGTTTGAGTTCACCCAGAGGTGCCTTCCAAGAAGGGCCTGGTGATATGCCTCTGGAAAAAAACCCACCCCAGCCATGGAAAATTCTAGGGACCGGACTTCTCTAACACACTTGGGCTCTCCATGAGTCCGAGTTGACTCAATGGCAATTGGTTGCTGGTATTCCTGTAAGTAGAAGACAACAATCTTTAAGCAGTCCCTCTTGGATTCATGGGAGGAGGATGGCTTCCTCTGAGAGAACTTCTCAGGGCTCCAAGGGCTCAATGATCTTACAAAAAATGAGAGAAATGATGAGCCTGATGACAGATGATATTGCTATGCAGGCCTCGTTTCAGGATGCTCAAGTTTCCAGGTCTTTCCCTGACTCACAGTGTAGCCCTGTGAGGTTCCAAATAGAAGGGCACCCTTGCTCCCAGGACCTGGAGCCTTGTAGCTGAGCAGAGCAGTCATGATGAGAAAGAGGACCCAAGGGGGAAGTCAGGGGGCTGCTCCACTTGTCTCAGTGTCAAGCAAACAAATGTTTTGGCAGGAAATTTCTCTTCAAGAGTGTTCTGATTTCTTGAAGGAAATCTTTTTCTGAACCATTTCCTCAGGGGAAAACCACTCAACTACCTCGGGAAGGAAGATTTTTCTCCTTCCAAGTTTACCAGGCTGTGCTAACTCACAGAGGAGGTGTGACTAGCAGGCAATGAAACTGATTTCCAGACTCCTATGAAAATCAGCAAGTGCTCAGCTGCTAATTGAAAGGTCGGCAGTTGGAAAACCCCAGCTGCTCTGCAGGAGAAAGTGGTGGCTGACTGTGTCTGACAAGATGACAGCTTTGGAAACCCAATGGGGCAGTTCTCCTCTGTGTTCTACAGTTGCTTTGAGTTGGAGTGGACTTGACAGTGATAGATCTGATCTTTTTCCCCATGAAAATCAGCTTGCACGAATACATGTGCATTCATGTATGTCTGTGTCTGCTTTGGCATGCATGTGCACATATGTGCCTATTTGCACGTGGATGAATACGTCTGTGAATGTGGGCGTTTCTATTTACTTTGCCATGTGTGTGCACATGTCTGCCTTTGTCAGTATGCATTCGGGCTCAGGCAGCATAAAGAGATCACAGAGAAACTTGGAGAGAAAGAGAAAAGTAACCTATTTTCTCATGGGTCTCCCATACCTGACGGTCTACTGGCATCCACCGCCACGAAGACCAGAGGTCACTTCATGCCATGTGTTCAGCTGCACATTGCTGGTTGAGGTCAGTCACCAGGGAGGCAAGTCAGACTGGCCTCGCCAACCTACCACCCACCTGCAGGAGTGATTCCCACCATCTGTCCTGGAGCCCCTCCCACCTTACTCAGCCTCCCTAGACCTTGAGTGAAAGGCGTTTCCAACGTTTTTACATAAAGATTTCTGAGATTGACTGAAGAAATGATTTCATTTGACAAAACAAGAAGCTTTGAATTTAAAGATTTGAGGCAAGTGCCCTTCAGAGAGGGAGACACGGGACGGGGCCATGCTCCCTTCCGGTATGCACAGGGGTTGCTATGAGTTGGAACCAACTTGATGAGCACCTGCCAGCAACAACAACAACCAGAAGTTGTCCAAACTTCTGTGGCCTCAACTCGGAAATGAGAATATTATTATTGCCTCCTAGAAAGAACTCAAGGTATGTACAATTGGTTAATAGGCGTTTGGAAAGTGAGTACATTAAGTGGACTGATGACATTGATAAGGCAATAAGAAACTGAGAAGGCTTCACTAACAGGTGCTTTCACATCTGTAACCAGTAGATTCCTTCCTTCTTCATCTCTTGCCATCTTAATCAGCTCCCACACTTTCCAGGCAGCTTGAGGGATTAAATGTTCAGTCTGATCCTATTATAAGCCTCAGCCTCAGAATCAGAGGCTTTACCTGAGGTTTGAGGAGCTATACTGGGAATGAGGGAGAGTAGCCTGTCTTTTCTATTGCTCTCCTATCGCTCCCTCTTCCCTAGCCCTTCCCTGTCTCTGGGCCTGCCTTTCCTCCCTAGAGCATTGGCTTCCGGGAGAAGGGGATGGAAACAATGAGCACAATGAGCACATTCCTGACCAGGCCTCTTACCATGCTATGTTCCAACCCTCTCTTGGAAGGGCCTCCACGAAGTCCTCTTATGTCATCTCACAATAACTTGTTAGATACCATTGAGTGAGCTCCTGACTCATAGCAAAAGTACACACAAGAGATTGAAGCACCACCTGGTCCTGCACCGTCCTCACAATGGTCCTTGTGTGTGAGCCCATGGTTGCAGCAGTGTGGAGGAGATCCTGTCCAAGAAGGCTGCCAGTGGGTGGGAGGGGCTGCAGCTTTCAGAGACTTTGGAGGATGCCAAGGTGGATAGTTCACGGCGTATCATATGAGGTCAGCCAGCGGGCCTTGGGGGCCCTTCCCATTATCCATAGATATATGAAATCAATGGAGGCCCTCAGCAAGATGGGCTGCAGACACCTCCAGGACTCACTTGATCCTTGGCAAGCTCCCTTAGCCTTAGGACACCACCTGCTGGAACTGTGGCTTTGCTGCCTCTCCTGGCTCTCAACTTCCCTCCTAGAGGACTCCAGCCACCCTTCTCCTTCCAGATCCTTCCAGCAGGAGGCAGATATTGGTCTCTATGCTTTTGCATGTGGCCAGTTTTCTAGGGACAGATCAGCCTCTCCCAAGAATTTGGGTTCACCAGAGTGAGCGTGCCCACAAGTCTGCAGAGCGTACGGCCAGGCCTCTGAAGAGAGAACTGCTGGAAGATTTGCCCCTTTTCAAAAGCGCTAATTCCACAGTTGAGAGCTCGTCTCCTGGGGACTCAGCTTGAGTCTCAAGGAGCACATCCCCTTTGACACTGCTGGCAACTCGAGGTGCTGTGGGTCATTTTCTTGCCTTTGAGGAGTGCAAGGGAAATGCTACAATATGTCCCTTCACATGAACCACCAATCCTTATCTGGAGAACTCTCTGAGATGACAGGGATGAGAGGGAGATGTTCCTGGGGCACGCTTTCACCTGCACATCTCTCAGGTGAGTCAAACATTTGACCCCCAAAAGTTGAGTATGATGGTGAGAGTTCAGGCTGGGAGATAGAGTGTCTGGGTTCAAATCAAGAGACTGCACATCTCAACTCCCATGGTTCTCCTGCATAAAACCCAAGCCAAGCAGTTTATCACTTCCCAGCTGAGTATCCTACTGAGGCCAGCTAAACTCATTCTTTGCTGATGACAACGTTGCTTGTACCAAATGGCTTTGCCATGTAGCCCTTAGCAATGGCCAGAAGGGCTGCTCATCAAACCGCAGAGCAGGGCTTCTGGCGCACACGTTAAGAAGGGGGCTATTCACAACAAGGTCAGTAGTTCAGAACCCACTAGCTGTTTCTCTGGAGAAAAACTGTGGCTGTATGCTTCCATAAAGATGCCCAGCCGTGGAACCCCCCTGGAGAGGGCCATGATGAGCTGGAGTGAGCTCTACAGGAGTGGGATTTTTTACTGTGGATGTAATCCCACCTGGGCAGAGATTTTCTTTGTGACTTAAAGAGGCTGTACCTTACACCAATGACTTGGCTGATACAAAAGGATTCAATTCAACACTGAAGCAAACCAACTCCAAAGGAAGAAGGCAGCTGCCATGCAGAGAGCTCCAAGGACCACCAACCATGGAGGTTATTGAAGCCAAAACAAGAATACCGCCCACCAGCCCTCAGCCCCCAGGGATGGACAAAGAGAGCCTGCCCATCAAGCTGGTGCACTGGCATGATGCTGTCAGCCTCCGGTGCTGTGAGAACATTGACTTTGGTGTGTTAAAGGCACCCACTTGCGGTATGTTTGTGATGTCAACGTGTGGAAACTATGGCAAGCCCCCCTCCCTGCCTCACAGCAGCAAAGCCTCGGCATTAAAACCCCGTGCCTTCTGTGACGCTTGCCAGCTGTGAGAGGGCAGGAAATGCCCTTGGCTTTTCTGCTCCTTGTTGCGACCTCCCTCTGAGGCAGGGAGCAGAGGATGTGAGCTTGGAATCTGTTTTGTTTCATCACTACCCTTTGTCATCTCTCTGAACACTGTCATGTGCTCCTCACCAGTGCTTCGCCCTCTCTATCACCAAGCCATGTGCTCTTTAAAACATGCACACACACACACACACACACACACACACACACACACACCTAATGTTCACATTTTGAGGCACATTTGTCTTTAATTCACTAATAATAACAATAATTATTCAAAGCCACTTTACCATCTGAAAAGAAATCTCTATGCATACACTTAGATCATGGATGCCAACTGCCTTCTTAACAACATTTCCCAATGAAATATGCAGCAGCGATTATATTAAGCCTGAAGCTGTTCATCCAGTTTGTGTTAATCAAAACAAAAACAAGAGACGAAGGGATCCAAAAGGACATGTAAGATCATAGACTGAAAGTAGCCCCATCGAGCACCAAAGGCTTGTCCAGAAGGGCAGAGCCACAGGTAAATGCTATGTCTCTCTGGAGTTGCTGGCATTTAACTAGATGCAAAATGTGAGCGCAGGAAATGGCTTGCCCAATGCAAATACTAACAAGGGAGGCATGTGTTCCTGTGTAAATGGAGCTTTAGCCAATCCGGGCCTTCAGGATCCAGCTCCCATCGCAGCATCCACGGGAAGCACCAGGGGAATGTTCCGTTTGCTTATTTTCCCTCTCTTTGCTAAGAAGAAAAAGAGCCTTTGTGGCCTAGTGGCTACAAGTTGGGCTGCTAATTGCTATATCAGCAGTTTGAAACTACCAGCTGCTTTGTGGGAGAAAGATAAGGCATTCTGCTCCCATAAAGAGTTCGAGTCTCAGACACTCATAGGGGCAGTTCTACGCTGCTCTATAAGTTGGCTATGAGTCAGCATGGATTCGATGGCAGTGAGTTTTCTAAGAGTAAGAAGTATCTAGGGGTGTAAACAGTTAATGAGCTCTGCTATTAAGGGAAAAGTTGTCATTCCCAACCCACTTAGAGGAGCTGTGAAAGAGAAGCCTGGCAATCTTCTTCAGAATCCTCGGCCATTGAAAAGTTTATAGAATGTATTGACCTAGGTTGTTAAATAGATCCAGGTATATGGTGGAGCATACAGGGACCAATGTCATAAAACGGGGTGGGGGTGGAAAAAATCTCTGAGACAGATGCAAAAACTGTGAGGGAATGGGTTGTTGAGGCTGGGGGATCAGGACCATCGTCTCTGGGATTTTCAAAGTTCCTGAGCAATCAGGAAAGGAGCAACAGTTGGTCTCTCCCCATCCAGAGGACAGCAGAAGAGGAGAACTGATTGGGCACAATGAATCAATGACTAGTGACTCAAGCAACGATCACCCTCCACCACTGGAGACCAGAAGAACTAGATGGTGCCTAGCTCTCACTATCGACTGCTATGAAAGAGATCACATTAGAAGGGCTTGATTAGAGTAGAAGGGAAATGTGGGGCAAAACTCAAAATCATGATTGTCGCGTGCCAGGTCTCGCCAGCAAGAAAAGACGAACCACAACAGGATTCTTCCACAAGCATTTAATTTTTCATAATGCGGTAAAAGACCCCGAAACCCCAAACTACTGCTGCTTATATATGCTCTATGGGGACGTGCTGTGCCCTGATTGGTGCATTTGCCAAAACCTCATGCATTGATTGGTGAGTTCGCCAGAACCTTCGTTTGCATACTCCAGGGTGGAGTTATGACTACGTCATCTCAGCATCGCGCATGCGCTAAGTGGTTGTTTATCACTTAGTTGGACCACCGCCCTGACTGCCCGGCGCCATCTAGTAATGGCGGCGAGAGCTGCGGCTACCCACTTCACGAGAGCTGTGGCTTCCCACATCTCGCGAGAGCTACGGCTTCCCACACATGATAAAACACCAAGCTTACTGTTTGGATAAAGGCTGGTGAAATTGCAAGACTATGGTGCTTAGTTACCCTGCAGGTCTGGAACTGAACTCATCATGGCTCGATGTTCAACCAAACAATAGACAGGTCTATAATGGGAACAATGACATTAGAGACATACAAATACCGTAGAATCATAGATCACATGAGATCAAAAGACAGCATTCCCCCAAGAACGAAGTTCAAAAAGTTGAGAATGAAGGAAGCTTGGAGACAAGAAACAAGAAGATGTGGGGGAAGTGATGGTACATTGTGGGAATTGCTATCAATGACATGAAACAAAATGTGTATGCGTTGCTCAATGGACAGCTGAGCTGCTCTTAAACCTTCACCCAAATCACAATAAAAATGTTTTTAATCAAAGAAAACTTCATGGTTCACTTCTACTCTGACACACACGGGGTGATGAGGAAATAGTGTCAACCGGGTTTGCTGTGGTCCAACCACCAGACATGTGCTTATGGGAGAAAGAGCATGCTGACGCTGGCAATACCGAGCAGGACCAAGATGGTTTTATTTGCCTGCATCATGAAGATGGTAGCCCTGGTGGTGAGATGATTCAGAGCTCAAGTGCTAACCAAGAAGCCACCCAGTTTAAACTCACCCAGCCCTACTGAAGGAGATTTCCCTCCTCAAAGGTGTTGTTGGTTGTTATGTGCCATTGAGGCGATTCTGACTCCCTGTGACGGGAAGGAAAGGCACACTGTGCTATAGTGTAAGGGTTTTCAGCGGCTACTTCCTCTGAAGTGGGCAGTGGAAACCGTCTTTGTATTCTGTTCATAGCCTGGAAATTTCCCTGACACCTCTTCACTTGAGGTAACCCTGCTGGCATTTGAAATACCAGTCACGTGGCTTCCAGCATCACAG
This sequence comes from Tenrec ecaudatus, assembly GCF_050624435.1. NCBI lineage: Eukaryota > Metazoa > Chordata > Mammalia > Afrosoricida > Tenrecidae > Tenrec > Tenrec ecaudatus. The sequence continues at coordinate 15,119 of NW_027457701.1, forward strand.
TAACACACAACTCACCACAGCACCACAAATGGACAGACAACAACAGGATAGGAGTCTTCATGGGAGCAGGCAGTCACGTCTTCACTCTCTCGATGGGGATCAGTGAGTTCAAACTGCCAGTCTCTCTGTTACAGCCGCACATGCAACCACTGTGCTGCTAGGTACATTTCCTTAAAATTCTGCCTAGAAAAATCTGTGGAACAGTTCTTCTCTGTCACAGAGGGTCACTGTGAGCCAGGATGGGCTCTGAGACACACAAATGCAACACCATGAAGCCACCTTACTCTGTCCTGCTCTTATTTAACTCTGTTCTTTTCTGAGCTATCTTTTCCATATATTCACAAGAGACTAGCACTGAGCAGTGTTAATTCCACCAAGGCCAGGAAGGAGGTCAAAGAGTCACAAAGGACTATCTCTTTGCTCTCATGCCACTGCACTAAGGAGGCTTGGGTGGCAGCTGGAAGCTGCACATTTCACTCCCTGTCCCTACACTCCTGACTGAGTCTCCTCAGAGTGAGACTGCCCCTTTACCCAGCTTACTGCATTGGCTGTCTTGCTCTGAAAAGAGAATTCGCACATGTGAGTCTGACGGGGTGACAGATGGGAATCTTAATGCTGCTCTTTGGAATATGAAAGGCCTCGGATCAGAGTGCTGCAGGGGAGTGATGTCTGCAGAAGACCTGCTGGTCTCCCAGTTAGAAAGAAGCCTTCCCCTTTGCCTCAGAGGTGCGTTCACTGTGGGTGGCAAGTCAGATCCTTGGGCTGGCACTCTCAGTAAACAGATCATATGGGCACCTTGAGAAGCACTTGCTCACTGACCCAGCTCCCCAAGGATGTAAATATACCAACCAGGATGACTAAGGACACCAGTGCCAAGAATGATCACATTCTTTGCATGTGTACAAATGAGGTGGGCAGCCACCTTCGCTGATGGTGGCTGCACAGTGAGTGTCTGGAATCACACCTGGCTAGGTGGACCATTGAAAGAGTTGGTGACATGATAATAGGGAGTACACCCCCTTGCCAGTAAAGCTGAGGAAATGGCACTTGAGGAAGCAGGGGCAGCCGGGTCGCCAGCATGAAGTCAGCGAGAACTTTGCTTGTGCCTCCTTTGTTCACTGGTGGCTGCTGGCATCTGGGTAGTGAGGACACCATGGCTACTGCCAGAATTCTCCACGGTCCCTGGTTCCACTCTCAAGTCGCTGGCTTCATCACTACCACTGCCATCGAGTCGATTCTGACTCACAGCAACCCGAAAGGACAGAGTAGAACTGCGGCTGGTGGGTCTGGGGGGCAGTGGATCATTATGAGAGCATTTCTATCTCGCAGTAGCTAAAGGGTCCAAAATGCTGGCCTTACGGTTAGCAGCCCAACATAACCCACTTGGTCATGAACCCTTGCCAGCTGATCCAGGGAGTCCATTCCCAAGTGCATATCTAAAAGAATGAAAGACGAGTACCCAGATGGATGCTGCACTAATCACTATGGGCAAAAGGTAAACAATAAGCCAACAATACCCATCAGTAGAAGAATAGAGAAAATATGATCTACACAGAGTGGGATATACATATAGTCTGCCACAAGAAAACTAAGGCCTTTGATTCGGACAGACTCTGTAACACAGGTGAACGCAAGACATGAAGTGAAAGACGCCAAACACCAAATGCCATGTATTGTGAGTCCATTTAGAGCAAATATGCTGGACAGGTAAATCCCGTAGAGCCATAGAGTAGATTGGTGGTTTCCCAGGGTGGGGCGGGAGGGGCAATGGGGAATGACTGCTTAATGGCTGCAGGGTCGATGAAAATGTTCTGGAACTGGATGGTGGGAAGCTTTCACAGTGTCCTTAAAACTACTCTTAAAAAGGGGAGAGAAAGAATCTGCAGAAAGCACAGTTCTGATTGACTCACATGAATGCGGTCACCAAGAATTGGAATCCACTAGAATTGGAATGGCAGCTAGACTATTGTTTCCTTGGGAGGTGCCTCCAGGAAGGGCCAGTAGAGAAGGGTAATACTGATAGAGCAAAGGGAAGGGGCCGATAAAGAAATGTCATTGAGTAGGTTCCCAGAGACAGTATAAATCCTCTTGTAGTTGTCCCACCCAAAGGCTGAGGGAACTGGAGTGTGGTTCCACCTATCCCCATGTGTCATTGGTTAAAGTGGCATTAAGTTCTGGAGGATGTCAACTCCCCTGCCTGCTCAATGACTGTTCCCTGTGTGGGGAGTTACATGTGCTTCCTGTGAGACCATTGGCATTTATGGGAGTGGTGGGTGCCAAGTGCTAATACATGGGCACATTAGCAGCTGCTACAGCAAGTGCTGTACATTTTTAGCTGCTTGAGTGACAGGTGGGCCCTACCTCCTGCCTATATTCAGTGGTAGGGTGTTCAGATGGGGGCATCCGAAAAATAATAAGGCCCTATTCTTTGCAAATAGACATTATTATTATTTTAATCTGTCCCAACCCCCTTTCTTATCTGTCCCTGTGAACTACCTCACTGGCTGAAACATCAGTTCCCTGGGGAAGACACCACATTTCAATATGGTCACAAGGCTGTTTTCATTGGCCCAGTGGAGACACTTACATAAGATGGGTCAACTAGACGCTTTTTCTGGAGCATTTCCAACCAAAAATCAAAAAAGATAGTCCCGCTTTTGCAAGTGGCCTGGCATCTAAGAAGCATAATTCAGAAGCACATGTCCCGCCATGTGGAGGAGGCGGTCTATGTTGCGAGATTACAGCATGTGCCCTGAGAGACAGACACAAAGAACACAGGAACATGCCAGTGGTGGTCAGGAACCGTCGACAGAGCCAGCTGTCCTCTTGTTCTCCCCACCTTTCCATTTTCCTAGGATTCTCTCTTCCAAGTATTGGTCTCTTTGCCTGTTTACAACCAAATGAGCCCCAAATAAGATCCAGATCATAGAAATAGAAGGAGGAAGTTGGATGGAGACTGCAGTTCATACTCCCCGGAAGCCATTCAGACTCCCTGGAAGAAGGAGACCCTGTGATGGAATTAGCTCTGGATTCCTGACATTTATTGAGGAATGCTCAGGGAATAATCACCTGTGGGGGGAATCAAGGAAGGGCACAAGAGGGAAATCTCAACAGAGGTCTCAGCCCTGCCTATGGAGAGTGTCATAGTCAGTGTTCCCTAGAGAAACCAAACCAGTTATATAGCTGTAACTGGAGATACCGATATATCCACCAGGGCTCCTATGGTTAACCACTGCACCGGCCACTCATTGCCATCAAGGTGGACTCAAAGTGACTGTGTAAAACAGTATAGAACTGACCTTTTGGGCGTTGGAGACTGTAACTCTTCAGGAGATTACGAAGCTTCATCTTTCCCTCAAGGAGCCCTTGGTGTTTTCAAACTGATGTCCTTGCTGTTGGATGCCCAAAGGGCCACCCACTACGACACCAGAGCCCCAGAGAGTGAGGCTTATTTCTAGCAATTGGCTCACATAGGGGAATGGCAAGTTCCAAATTCATAGGTCAGGCAACAGCCTAAAGAGCTCTGTAGATGTTCATCCTAAAATCCATAGGTTAGGTGATGGGAAAAGACAAGAATAAGAATGGTCAGAACACACCCTAGGGAAACTCCCTTTCCGCGCTGAAGGCCTTTGGCTGATAGGTTTACCCCTTCCCACATTATGGAAGGTATTCTATTTTGCTTGAGACCCACTCCTTCATAAGAGCAAATAGATGAGGTGAACAAGCGGCCATCTAGCTCAGAAGCAATAAAGCCCACCTGGAAGAAGCACACCAGCCGGTGTGATCATGGGGTGCCAAAGGGACCAGGTATAAGGCATCATGCAAAAAAATAGAATATATATATATCTGTGTGTATATGGATATATATACCATAGAGAATGAAGGGGGAAGTGCAGAGTGGAGACCAGAGGCCCAAATGTCGACCACTGGAGATCCCCTCATAGAGGGCTTTAGGAGAGGAGATGGGTCAGTCAGGGTGCGAAGTAGTACCAATGAAGAACACAGCTTTCCCCTAGATCCTGGATGCTTCCTCTCCGCAACTACCAGGATCCAAATTCTACCTTGCAGGACTGGATAGGGCAGAGGCTGTACACTGGTGAATATGGGAGCTGGAGGCACAGGGAATCCAGGGTGGATGATACCTTCAGGACCAGGGGTGTGAGGGGTGATACTGGGAGAGTGGAGGGTGAGTGGGTTGGAAAGGGGTAACTGATTACAAGGATCCACATGTGACCTCCTCCCTGGGAGATGGACGGCAGAGAAAGGGGGAAGGGAGACTCCGGAAAGGGCAAGAGATGACAAACTAACAATCTGTGGATTATCAAGAGCTCATGAGGGAGGGGGAGCGGGGAGGGAGGGGACAAAAAAAGAGGACCTGATGCGGAGGGCTTAAGTGGAGAGCAAATGCTTTGAGAGTGATTAGGGCAAAGAATGTACAGATGTGCTTTATAAAATTGATGTATGTATATGTATGGATTGTGATAAGAGTTGTATGAGCCCCTAATAAAATGTTTAAAAAACAAGAGCAAATAGATGAATGCTTGTTTGACCAAAAAACTGGGCACCATAGCCTCGCCACATTGATTTGCAAAAGGAGCCATCACAGGGAGCTCTGTAACTGGGACCTGGCCAAGTGGTGACCAGTAGCCTGGGACTTTGTAGCCTAATACGTTGCAGCGAATTGCTTACTAGTTCTCCTCTAGCTATAGTCTTTGTAACTCCTACCAATGACAGGGTGGAACTATGCCACCGAGGGAAGTAGATAGCATGCTAATAATATCAGTAAAGTGCATGGCATCCTCGAAGAGGTGAGACCATTCAAATAAGACCTGTAGACCGCTAATGTGGGGATTGGTCGGTATGGTCATCCTGGGTGAGTTAACTCAGAAACAGAAAGTGGAGTTTCAAGAGCACCGAGAAAGAAGAGCCAGCAGTGGAGTGTGCTCTTTGGACCCAGGATTATTACTCTGAGCACCACCTCTGTCCAGGAGACAGAGATCCCTGACACTGGATGCATCAGGAGACAATGAAAAACAGTGGCAGATAAATAGCTCATGGAAGCAGAGGCAGCAGCACCAAGACCCCAGAACAGGGAGCTCGCCAGCACACAGAATGAGAAAGCTGAGTGTCTTTGGGCCAAGGCTTCCAGACAAAGCGGGCTGCCTCAACGCACTTATCAGCAGAGCTGAAAGAGCTTTGCACACGGTCCCAAGCAGAGCAGAGGTCAAGGAGCTGCAGGGCAGAGGCCAAGGACCAGAAAAAGTTCTGCCTCTGGGCACCACTTGGAAGAGACTGTCCTGACTGAAGAACTATATCCCCAGTCATTTCTGATCCTGAATTGTCACCTGCTAGGTCCCCAATTAACCCCAGAAACATAAGTATTGTTTGCGAGTTCTGTGTGGCCATTGCCACTTAAGGATTATCAAACCCAGCAGAGAAGAAGAGAGTGTCATGGTAGGGATGGTTGGTGTCAGAAACTGTGAAAAGAAAGGAGGGTGGAGGCATTTTGATCTCTGTCTCATAGGAATCAGCCTTGGGCTGTTTATCTTGATTTTCCTCCATTGCCTTTTGTGAAGTTACAGGGGGGTCAAATGCCTCCACTATGCCATTTATACCCCTACATTGACAAGTCGTTGGATGAAGGTTAGTTTGGGGAAGGAGCAGACCTTGGATGAGCTCTCATCAGCTGAGGCAATCCTGATAGGGGCCAGACAGCTGGGACCTTTTCTATCAGTGGCTCTCTCGGCAGTTGGGGAAATCAGTCTCTTGGCCCTGAGAGGAATCTGGGTGACACACTCATCTATGACAATACCGACGAACAAGCTCCCACAAAAACCTGGCTGAGAACTCTCTCCTAGAAAACAGGAGTGCATGCCTAGCTAATAATAGCCATTTACTGAAGGCCCTATGATTGGAACTGTGCCTCATTTACAGATGGAAAACTAGAGGAAGGGATTTAAGGTGGCTAAGTTAATAAGTGACAGAGACAAGATTCAAATACAAGTTTGAAGCTGGTACTGTTAGCCTTTTTTCCAGGGCTGGGTTTTAGATGATGCAAATGAGACACTTGTCAGGCACACAAGGTAAAGAGGCCTTCCCTCTCCAGTGTGACTTTCCCCATAAGTCTGAATCATGGGCCTGGTGTGTCTTATTTGCCTTCCCTGAGTCTCAGAACCTGGTCTAGTCTGATTTGCTATTTTGAGGAATAAGCCAGAATGCTCAAGTACTCTGAGTCAAGACCCAATCTCCCCTGGAATTGTTCAGTGGGACTTACCAGCCTCTTCCTTCGTGTTTCATTTTTCTAGAAACCTCCATGGAGGACTAGCTCTCATGAAGAGAGATTCATAAAGCTCATGGCAAAATTCCATTATTTTTTCGTATAAGTTTTCCACATGCTTTTGGAAGCTACCTCTTCATCCCTTTCCACAGTCTTTCTCAAGGAAAGAGACTGTTGCTGGTTGATGTCAGATGCCCCTGAGTCTGTTTTCTACTCAGAATGCTCTGCACAAACTCTATCAACAAATGACGTAGAGTCAAACGTGCTGTGTGTCTTTAAGTTGATGTCAGCTCATAGTGACCCTACAGGACAGAGTAGAACTGCCCCCAAAGGTGTCCTAGGCTGAGATCGTTATGGGACCAGCTCGTCAGGTCTTTTCCCCTTTAGAGCCCATGGGTAGGTTCAAACTACCAGCCTTTTGTTTAGCCACCCAGTCCTTAGCCATTGTACCACCAGGGCTCTTTAAAATAGGGATTAGGTTGATTAATTTTATAATCTCCAGGCACATTTGAAAGCTGCTTCCCAGAACACCCTTCCCCAGATTGTTGATTAAGATGGGCATTTGGGGACTCATTTCTTTCTCATTTGTGTAAGTGCACTCTATGAGAGGGGTTTCCCTTCATAGATAGGTGATCACATACTATTTTTCCAAATTGAACCACTCTTGGTGGTATATTGGGTTAAGAGTTGGGCTGCTGCTAATGGCAAAGTTAATGGTTCAAACCCACCAGCTACTCCTTGGGAGAAAGATGAGGGTTTTCTGCTCCAGTAAAGATGTGCAGTTCTGAAAATCAGCAGAGCCAGTCTATTGTGCCATATATGAGGTCAACCCCATGGCCGTGGATTTGGTTTTGGTTTGGGTCTGTGGGGGAAGTCCTTAAGTCATTCTTTAGTCACATGGAGGAGTCCCTGGGTGGTGCAGTTGGTTAACATACTGGGCTACTAACTCATAGGTTGGAGTTTCAAGCCCAGCCAGAAGTGTCTCTGAAGGAAGGCCTGGTGCTGCATTTCAAACAACAACAACAAAATCAGTTATAGAAAACAACAACAGAATGTCGTTCTACTCTGGCCCAAAGGAGTCCCTATGAATCAGAGTTAACTTCATGGCAACTGGCATGGGTTTGTCCATGGGAAAAAAGAACCCTTCATAATTGCCTCCATGCCCAATAGTTCCTTTCCTGTATCCCTAGACCACCCCAGCACCCTCAGCATCTTGCCTTATAATTGCCACGGGTCCGTCTCTCTTCCCAATGGGCCAGGCCGTGATGCAGCCGCTGCCGACACAGAGGGATTGTGCAGTCCCTGCTTGATCTACAGTCCTCATGACATATATCTTGAATGAAGATTAAGTGATCCTCTCTAGAGCTTAGCTCAGGTGAATCCACTACCTCAGCTGGAACCGAAGTGGTGCCAGACCAATATCTGCTTTTAAAAGATAGAAGGGCATTCCTAATCTTTGTGGAGAAACAGAGAGGATTTAGTGAAATGTTTCTGCAGTTGAGGCTACAGATGATCTGTTGACATGGTCTAAAAGGTTGTAGGTGGTTTAATGTCTCTCGGTACCATCAATTTTGCATTTTGTCCTGACTTAGCAAATTGGTTGGGATTTCGGCTTACTGACAAGGACCTTCAGAAAGAATGTGGTTGCAGGAGCAAGTTTAAGAAAGGAAGGAGCTTTGAAGCAGCCCTCACTGAGTGCCAATCCAAAACTCTGTAACCCAGCACCTCAGAGGGCTTGACCTGGGATGGATTATGGCAGCAGCACCATGAGTCACTTCCTCCAGTGGCCCTGACTGAAGGCTCAGAACCTGCCTCTGATTGGCAGCTGAGAGATACTAGGACCGTCACCTGCCACATCGCCTGTATTTCTCCTGGCAGTAAGAAATCCCCAAAGTACACTGAGTTCGGGCAATCTTTCCAGCCTACAAGCAGTTGTTGCTTATCTCTGTTAGCTTTGTGCAGGGGAACAATCAGGCTTTGAAATTGAAAGACTTGCATGTGACTCATGAGGTTAAGAGCCCAACGCATAACCACTATATTACCAGGGTTCCTTCCTCTTGAAGGATAAGTAAGCAACAAAAGGACCATTTCTCTTAAAACCTCTGATCTAGAGTGGCACACAACTCCTTCCACTTTTATTCTATTGGCCAAGCCCTTCGCTGGCAGGGCAGGGAAGTTTACTCTTTCCTTGGATGACTAGGAAGTGAGTGAAATTTTGTCATCTCATACAAAGGGAAAAGGGAAACACGCTCTATGATCAAATAAGTTTTAAAAAAAGTCAAAATATTCATAGAATCTGCCGAGTGTGGCAAAAGCATGAGCACTCCCATTGTAGAAGAAACACTGCTCTCAGAAACCACACTGTGCCTGGCAAGGGAGGCTGGGAGGATTTATGCTTGCTCACTTTGGCCAAGTCATTAAGCAAGGCTGATCAGTAGAAAAGGAAATCGGGTTTGGTGCGGGGATGTGTCATTGGATATGCAGGCGATTCTCCTTGAGATGTATTGGCCCACAACTTTGGACTCACATACAGCAGTGACCATGAAGATGGCATCGGACCTGGCGACATTTCATTTTCGTATATAGAACGTTGACACAAGCATCTCCTGGTGGTGTAGTGGGTTAGACATTGTGTCCCTAACCTTAAACTCAGCAGTTCGAAAACAGCAGCACTCAGTGAGGGAAAGATGAGGCTTTCTACTCCTGTCAAGAGTTACAGGCTCAGAAACTCATGGGGGCAATTCTCCCCTGTCCTACAAGGTCGCTATGCATCAGCAGTGACTCGATGGCAGGGAGATTAAGTTGATATTACCTATTTTAGAAAACGGTTCTGGTTATTCAATTAAGTAAGGCAGGTGCAGCCCTGTCACACAGGGTTTGTTTAGATAGCACAGTAGTGTCCACTCACTCATTAGCTCAGTGTGTCTGGAACCCCAATGTGTATTTCCACATGGGACAAGTCAGGTTGAAGACACTGGGGATTCGTGCTTTGTTGAGCAAGCCCTGGAAATGCAAGAGTTCTAAAAACAGGTCAAAGTTCCTGTTTTTATAACTCTCTCTCTCTCTCTCTCTCTCTCTCTCTCTCTCTCTCTCTCTCTCTCACACACACACACACACACACACACACACACACACACACGGAGAAAGTGGTGAACTTCACAGAACGTAGTGGGGACTTCACAGAAAGGGGGGTTGATAGCCGTGAACAGGGTTGGTATGGGTCTTGTTCTATCCATTTGAAAGTCTCTAGGCTAAACAGAAATGTCCTGGTGGTATAGTAGGTTCGGTGTTGGCCTGCTAACCAACAGGTCAGCAGTTGTGAATCCACCATTTCCTCCATGGAAAAAAGATGAGGCTTTCTATTTGAGTAAAGAATTATCGTCTCAGAGACTCATTGGGGCATGTTTATTCTTCCCTATAGGGGCGCTGTGAGTCAGAATGAACTCAGTACAGTATGCAAGTAACAAGCTGTGCTAATACCATTCCAGAGAGACAGTGGTGTTCCAGGGACATTGGTTTTGCCTGGCCCCTGACCCTGAGGAAGCATGAGGTCTTCAGGTCCTCTCCTGCTGCTCTTCTTTACCATCCTCCCATATCCTCCTCTGCACTCCCAAGTGGTGGGCATGATTTATAAACACAGAAATCCACTTACTCCTTTGAAAAAGTGGTTTACTTCACCCCAAAATTCGGAGAACTGTGTCGTCTCCCTTTCAAAGTAAATTATACGATGAACATACAATATTGATTGCAGGCATGTGGATTCTTAATCCTCAAGTTCCCATGAAACCCTGCTTTCCATGGCAAATCAGCCCGCCATTTCAGCATGCCAGTATTGCCAGGAGAAAGGAGCCTCAGCAGCCACCACTGCTCCGCAGCCTGCTTTTCATGGTCACGCGGGGATGTCAGAGTGCCCCACACCTCGTGCACTTGACTCAGTGCTTGCTTGCAGGGGTTGCATTTCGTTAGAGCCCAACAACTTCCGAGCATTGGCAAATTCCCTCAACCAAAGGTGGGCAGTGGCCTCATAATGTCACCAGTCATTAACCACCAGTAGGGTTGCGTTATGTTCGTCAGTGCCGTCATGTGCAAGGGGAAAGACAATTCCCACAGGCTGCCAGCTGTGTTTGGGGAGGGAATGCCAAGTGGGGAAGCTGGGGGTCCTCACCCCAGCAGCCACAGTTCCTGGCTCCAGGCCCTGCCCCAGGCTGTTCCAGGACGAAGAGCCTGGACTCTCAGAGACTCCATAGCTCGATTTCCACTCAGGTTGTGTTGTGTTGATCATTCCTTCCCTAGGCTGCCACCCATCTGTCAGTTTGTCATCATGTTGTCATTTGTCTATAGCTGTGATTGCTGTAAGCGGTGTCACCAGCTACGATTATAATCAGAGCAAGCCACTCTGGACACGCTTCACAAGAGCATCCAAGCTAGGACACACTGGGAAGAAAGACCTGATGATGTACTACTGAAAATGAGTCCATTGAACCCTATGGATCAAAAGAGAATACCGTCCAAACAAGTACTGGAAGAGGAGCACCCTAGGTGGGAATACACTCACACTATTCAGTGGGAGGACTCCCTGGGTAGTATTTGACTAGCACCCAGGAGGTCGGCAGTTAAATCCCACCCAGAATCCAAGAGGTGCCTAAGGAAGGTAGGCCTGAATATCTGCTTCCAAAAGGTCACAGCCTTAAAAACCCTATGGAACAGTTCTACTCTGAAATGCATGGGGGTCGCTATGAGTCAAAATGGACCGAAAAGCAGCTAATAACAACAACACTGTATAAAGAACAACACTGCAAGTCCTTAGGACAAAATACACAGCAGGCACAATAGCCTCGACCTCACAGGATAGGGCAACTTATTTTCATTTGTACCAGAGACCGGAACTGTACAACGGAATGAAACCCTGCCTGTTCTTGTGTCATCACCACAGTCGTTGGTCCATGTTGAGCCCATTGCTGTAGCCACTGTGGACATCCATCTTATCAAGGGTCTTCTTCCCTCTTGCTGCCCCTGTACTTTAACAAGCATTATGTCCTTTCTTAAGAACCAGTCTCTCCTGATAGCATGTCCAATGGATGTGAGATGAAGACTTGCCATCCTCACTTCTAAGGGGCATTCTGGCCGTGCTTCCTCCAAGAGGGATTTGCTTGTTCTTCTGACAGCCCAGACGACTTTCGGTATTGTTTGCACATCATTCACATGCATTGATTCTTCTTCAGGTTTCCTTACTCACTGTCCAGCTCTCACATGCAATTGACCATTGAAACTACTTACCTTGAATTCAGAGCTTAGGGTACACTACCCAAAGCCACATAGCTTGTGAGCGGCTGAAACATGTCTGCTGCCAGGATCTGTCCAATTTATTTTATTGAAACATCATACTCAAAAGGTGCTTTAGGCAAACATATTTTGTCTTTTGACTACATGTCCCTATAATATAACCAGGCTCAGACCCTCACATTGTAATGATTCAGCTATATGTCTGAGAGGTAAAAAGACCGCCAACCATATAACTGATGGGAGAATAGGTACTGACTGTCACCTGCAATGCCATTCCTTCAATAAATATTTGTTGAGTGTTATTCAAATGACAACATTTTGCAAAGCTTTAAGAAGACCCAGATGTAGAGAACACAGTCCCTGCTCACAGGAGACTCACAGATACTGCATCAGGGCCTTCAGATCAGGGACACCACAGATAGATGCTGAAAGAAAAATCATAAAAAGAAATAGCAACTACGCACGGAATCCAGGACAGATAAAATCCTCAGGAACAGTAATGGGAGGAGCGATACTGTGGTAGCTTTTTAATCTCCCATCATCTTGCATAGGGGTGGAGTCCAGACTGTCACTCAGGCCATAGCCAGTGAGGTCTCAATGTGGGCATGGCCTTCTCTTGAGGATTCTGGCAACTCCTGTATTCTTTCCTGGGGGTGAGAGACACCCATGACTTGATATTCCTGCTGACAAGATACATGGATCTACATTGACGGCAGCCAGAGCCTTGAACGGGGAGGAGTCATGTGGAGACCCATGCCACTTTCCACCTCCACTTGGTCCATAAGACATTCCACCGACTGCCCTGTGATCTTCCAGCACTTGGTGTCATTGCATGTGTTGCATAAGTCTGAAAAAAATTTACACACTGTTATTGGATATATGGGTTAATTTCGTACTTATGGAAGTGGTCTGGACTGGGCTGGGATGTTTTCTTAATATACAATTATTCTTCTATATAAAGCTTTTTTAAGACACATGAGTGTTTATGAATGTGCTTCTCTAGTCAACTCGAACTGACTCAGATACCATGAGGGCACAGGGTGGCTGTGTAGGGAAGGGGAGGAAAAGGGAACTGATAACAATGGAACACACACACACACACACAACTTAGGGGCCGAATAACAGAAATATGGGTAGAGGGACACAGAAGACGGTGTGTATAAAGATATTAATTTATATATAATTTAGTAAGGGTGTGAGGGTTGAGGAAAGAGGGAAAAAACAGGAGCTGATATCAAAGGGGTCAAGTAGAATGATAGTGTTTAGAAAATGATGGTGGCAGCATATGTACAAACTCGCTTGATCTAATTGATTTATGGATTGTTATATTATCTGTCAGAGCCCCCATTAAAATGTGTTCTTTTTTCGATAACAACATAAACTCACTGCCATGGAGTCAATTTTGACTCAGTATAGAACACCCCCTGTGGTTTCCTCGCTTGCTATTCTTTAAGGAAACAGAAAACCTTTTCTTTCCCCTGCAGAGTGGCTGGTGGTTTCAACTATTGACTTTGAGGTTAGCAGGCACCATAGCACCATGATTCCTAAGGATGCTGATAGAAAGGGAGAACCTTGTGGAACATAATTTAAAATTCTTTAATTATCTAGACTTACTTAACTGGAAGAGTCCCAGAGACTATGACCCTGAGTTACTCTTCAAACCTTTAATTGAAACTGTCCCCTGAAGTCATCTTTAAACTAAATAACAATTTAGCTCTTAAAGGATTGCATCCTTGAGTATTGCAGTCTTTAAAAAATCAGCACAAATCTAAATGGGCTACAGATAAGTCAAAATATATGTGAGAGGGTTGTGGCAGAGAGATTAAGTAAAAAGAAAGGAAACACCTAGAATAGAAAGAACAAGAATGTTAATTCAATATGAAGCGTGTGACGAATGTCACTGAACATTGTGTCCAGAAAGGGTTGAAATGGAACAGATTTTGCTTTGTATGTTTTCACATATCAAAATTAAATACTAGTAGAAAAAGAGAGAGACTCGCATCTGTTTGAGGCAGACTACCAAATACTGGGTTATATATAATGCTAAGTATTGAATATTATCCCATTTTCATATGGCAAGTATGGAAAGCCAAGGATGGAGTGAGGCATTCACAGGGGAGATGGCATTTGAATGATCCAGGAAAATGGCTAAAGAAGATGCTCATTCCCGAGTGTTTCCACTGGGTTCGCAAACACATCAGCAAATGAATGTCAAATAACCCGTCTCACCCTCTAACTCAGAGCTGTGCAACCGAACTCTCTTCTATGATGAAAATGTTCCAGAGCAGTGATTCTCAACCTGTGGGTCGCGACCCCGTTGGGGGGGGGGGGTCGAACAATGCTTTCACAGGGGTCATCCGATTCATCACAGTAGCAATATTATAGTTATGAAGTAGCAACAAAAATAATTTTATAGTTGGGAGGAGCACCACACATGAGGAACTATATGAAAGTGTCACAACATTAGGAAGGTTGAGAACCACTGTTCTAAAGGCATGACATCCAATCTGGTAGCTACTACATTTTATCAGGAAAGACCAGTCCATGGAAAGGGACATCATGCTCGTTAAAACTGAAGGTCCACAAGAAAAGAGACTGATCTTCAAGGAGATGGGCTGACACCATGGCTGCAACAATGGACTCCAACCTAACAACCATGGCGAGATTTGGCACAAGATCACGCAGTGTCCTCAAAGTAACATCCTTGATCTTCAGTCTTTTTAAGAGATCTGTTGTAGCACATTTAGCCAGTGCAACGTGTCGTTTAATGTCTTGACTGATGCTTCCTTGAGCATTGATCTGGCTTAGGGTTTAAAAATTCCCCTTGGCTTCTCAATCATACAGGAGGCCCACACAGTGATCATCTTTCCTCACTACACAGAGTGTCATGCCCCACTCACATTGGTCTCCTTGCTGTTCCAGGAAGAAGCTTGGAGAACCCAATCACAAGGTCTTTTGCACTGACTGTCTCCTACCTGGAACACTTTGCCTACCACCAGATGGCCACTCCTGTGTCTTCCTGCCTTATTCAAGTACTGCACTGTCAATGAGATCTTCCTTGGCTGCGATGCACTACTTGCCCCAAGTTTCCCATCCAGCGCAGTTTAGTGAGAAAAATCTCACTGCTACCTGCAGGGGGGAGCCTCGGCACTGGCATCTCAGAAAATGGAGCATAATCAGAACAGAAATGTGACCCTACCTCTCATGCTGAAAGGCTGCTAACTGCAAAATCTAAACCACCACACAACCAGCCACTTCTCAGGAGAAAGGCTGAAAGTTAGTCTCAGAAACCTACAGGGGAAGTTCTACCCTGTCTTATAGGGTCATTATGAACCAGTATCAACTCTATGGCAGTAAATTTGCATTTGGGAGGGGGCGCGTTCTAAGGAGCTCTGGGTCACATACCCTGATCAATCCAACTGGCAGCTGCATCAGCTGGCTAAGGCTTCAAAAGACTGAGTAGGTAACCCAGAGCTCATTGCTGTTGGCAGAAACTTGTGGGGGGTCAGAAGGACTTGAGGTGATGGTGTCCTTCTCAGTGGCCTCAGATAATCTTCTCCCCGGTCTGGGCATCAGCATCTTCTTTGCAAAATGGGATGATTGCATTAGAGAACCACTAAACTCCTATATACCTGAGCAACCAGGAAGCAATTGTGAATCCTGGAGAGGAGCAAAGACTATGCTGGTGGCTCTGCAAATCTTGGGAAGCCTGGATCCGATGCGGCTAGAACTGTCCACTGCGAGGCACCAAGAATCCCGAGAGCTGTAGTTCAGGTCTCCCCCTTGCCTGTGTACCATGGAAGATTTAATAAATGTTCTCCTCATGCTACCTTTAGGATCCTTGGTGGCAAAGTGGCAAAATCCCTTCACATTGGCCTGTTAACTGCAGGGTTGGCAGTTCAAACGCACCTGCTGCATTCCTGTAGAAAGGGCAGCTTTCAACTCCCACAAAGAATTGTTGTTTCAGAAATCCACAAGGACAGTTGTATCCTGTAACTATGGGTCAGAACTGGCACAATAGCAGTTCGTGATTGAGCTTTAAACTACATTTGAGACTGGGGTCTATTTTGAATTCCCCTACCTGTCCATTGGGTGTCATGGGAAGAAAGTAGATAGGAGAAAAAAAGGGTAGGAGGCAGTGAGGGAGGAGGGTAGAATGTACTGGAGTAACACATTCTGGCAGAAAATTGTGTGTATGTGTGTGTGTGCGTGTTCTATTGTAATTCACACAGATTATGGGTGGGGGAGGGAACTGAAAAAGTAAATATCCATGAAAAAGAAAATTTTTTTTCTTTGGTGATTTTCCTTTTGTTGAGCTAAGGGATGGAGAATGTACTGCATGGACGTGACCAGCCACTGGACCGGTGTGCTGTTAACACACCCTCCTGCCTTTGCATGCTGGGGGCCTCTCTGTAAACAGAAGTGACTTGTGACTTCTGATTTCCTGGGGCTCTAAAGAGAACCCGAGAATAGAAGTTCTAAATCGTGAACAAAGGAGAGACAAAGGGTTAATGACAGGACAGAATTTTGAAGTTTCATTGGATGAACACAGCGCCAGCATCCAACAAGCATTCCAAAGGCTGAACTCTGCCCGGAAGTAATGAATGAGCACTGCCTTTAGCCCGTGTCCTCACTCTCCCCGTCTCCTGCACTCCAAGCCAGCCTCACTAAGAGTAGTCAAAGGTGACATGGTGGTCCTTTCATCTCTCTCTGACCCCTCACGCTGCCTTCACCTCTATCCAAGTTGCTTCATCCTTCCCCCTTCTCCCTGATCTTCCTCGTGGAAAGATCTAATTCATACTAACTGGTAAAAGTCAGTTAGCACACAAGAAGGAAGACATCTCCTTCCTCAGTCTATGCTGCAGAAAAGGAAACTCGGGCTTGAGCTCATTTGCCCAACTGTCAAAGGTCCCATCACGGGCAGGGCCATGATGTGAAAATTCAAGCAAGCAGCCCCAGAGCCAGAGCTACCAACCCTCATCCACTGCAGTTCAAGTTCATGGGGTGAAGTGGTGAAAAGCTAACCAGAAACTGAGAGTCAATGTAGATACCCAAGGCTTTCTTGCCAGGGCACTCACTCACTCCCATTGAGTCAATGCTGACTCATAACAACCCTATAGGACAGGGTAGAATTCCCCTGTGAGTTACTGAGGATGTATCTCTTTATAGGAATAGAAAGCCCCATCTTTCCCTTGTGGAGTAGCTAGTGGTTTTAAACTGTTGCACAAAGCATAACCATGACACCATCAGGACTCCAAAACATGCCAGGGCAATCAATGGTTCTGTGAGATCTCTCAGGATAGAGATATACCTTGCTCCTTGGCTACACACGAGAAAGCATTCACCTCCAAGCCTAGTTTGTGATCCAAGTGGGTTTTATGAGAATTAGAAGAAGTTTCAGGTTTATAAAGGCACCTGCAGGGCTCTTCAGAAATGTGCATCTCCTTAGAAGCTTCCCTGAAAGTCACGAGGTCTGCTCTGTGCTCCTGCCTTTTAAATTACTCCAAGAGGTGGGGCGTGCTGGTGACCCTGGTTGAACTCATTGG
The DNA here is from genome assembly GCF_050624435.1 of Tenrec ecaudatus. Taxonomy (NCBI): domain Eukaryota; kingdom Metazoa; phylum Chordata; class Mammalia; order Afrosoricida; family Tenrecidae; genus Tenrec; species Tenrec ecaudatus. The sequence goes on from NW_027457701.1 coordinate 32,225, forward strand.
CTGAACTGAATTCACCTGGCCTTGTTGGGCCAATTCAGGTGCAGAACACACCCAGTTGTACCTCCCCTGCCTGGCTGGGAACCTGAGCCTCTTAGCATGTGCAGTGTACCACTCGTTCATGGGACAAAGGCTCAGACTGCTGACCATGCGTAATGGATGCCTCAGTCCCTAAGCTAAACTACCTAGCAGTTCCAAAACCCCACTGCTGTGTAGTGTTCATGAACTTTGGCAGGAACACATCCTTACCACGAAGAATCCTGGTGGCCCAATGGCTAAGCACTTGGGCTTTAGACCGCGGTCAGTAGCAATGCATGAGAAAAAGGTCTTGCCATTGTAAGCATTCCACCCCACTGCCATCAAACGCAAAGGACCTCTGGTGACATGGCGGGCTACTCACAGAGCTACTAAATGCAAAGTCAACAGTTCTAACCCACCAGCTTCACTGTGGTAGAAAGATGAAGCTACCTATTCCTATAGAGACATAATATCTCAGAAACCTATAGGGAAAATTCTACCCTGCCATGGACTACTAAACGAACAACCTAATCTGTCTTGGAAGAAGTCAGGCCAGAGTGCCCTTGACAGCATATATGGCAAGATTTTGCCTCCCAAATACGTTGGACATATTGCCTGGAGAAGGACATCCTGCTTGGTAAAGTGGAGGGGCAGCACAAAAGAGGAAGGCCCTCAACGAGCTGGATTGACACCGTGGCTGCATCAATGTACTCAGGCAGAGAACAAATGTGATGATGGTGCAGGACCTGGAAGTGTTTGGTTCTGTTGTGCATAGGGTCACTTTGGGTCAGAAACCACTCAATGGCACCCGACAGCAACAACAACAAGTATATAAGATCACCATGAGTTGGAATCAACTCGACAGAAAGTGGGCTTTGGGTCTGTCATGGAACCAACCCTGGCTCATAGCGACCCAATCATGGGATTCTGAGGCTGTAAATCTTCATGGGAGCAGAGGGCCTCATCTGTCTCCTGCGGAGCAGCTGCTAGGTGTGAACCCCTGACTTTGCAGTTGACAGTCCAACACTTCCCTTAAAGTACCCCCCGGGGCTCCTTTGGTAACGATGACAGACTAGGAAACCCAATGGGGACATTTCTACTCTGTCACATGAAGGCATCCTGTGCAGAATGGGCTCAACGGGAACTAACACCAACCCCACCACTTTTAACACCATCCCAACCTTACAGACTGTGCTAGGCTCTTGAAGGAATTGACTTTTTGCACTCCCACTGAGCGAGCTATGAGCATGCATGCATGCCAACACGTAACTTCCGGTCCTGAACTAGGGATCAGCTGCACATGTAAGGATGTGCTTCTAATGTGGAAGGAAGTAAAGAGAGGGGATCTGGAAGCAGGAAAAGCCAGGAAGCAGGAGTCACTTAGGCAGACCCCTTTCCTAAACCAGCTTAATTAGCATATCACAGATCCTGGCTCAGAGGTGATGTTCAAAGAAGAATTGTTGACTGAATACACAAGGGAAGGAACCGAATAAGTGAACACAGAAATGTGCTAATGACCAAATTGACTCACAGTTCCCACCCTGCTCTTCTTCTTCCAGGTTCTTCTCTAGTTGCTAATGGTATTTGCTCGACCCCTCACAAGCACAAAAGGAGCCCTGGTGGCCTAGCGGTTAGGCAGTGGGCTGCTAACCACCAAACTAGCAGTTCTAAATTAGCAGGCATTCTGAAGGAGAACAACAAGCTGTCTGCTCCTTTAAAGAATTAGTCTTGGGAATGCACAGTGGTAGCTCTACCCTGGCCCATAGGGCTGCTCTGAGTCTGACTCGACTGGACAGCAGTGAGTATGGGTTTGGTTTGGTTTTCACAGGTACCCCGATCCGTTGGTGGTCTTGGTAAATTGCACACGCTGGTTCAGTGGACCTTGTGTAGGGCTTGAGAATTTGCACTTCTAACAAGCTCCTGATGTTGCTAGTCTGTGACCATATTTGGGGTGGCAAGGCTCTGGACTACCGGGGTCTTCCTGGTGGCTGCTGTCACAGCACAAGTTCCCAAGAGTGCACCGCTACTCATTTCTTTGGGATGATTTGGACTGAGTTTTCCCAGCCATTTCATCAAGGTTTTTGGCTATTTGTTCCATGACACTGAAAAGTTTGGACCTGACATACGCAGCTCAGGCTGTATTATCTATCTTCTCTGCCCTCTTGGATTGGAGATGGATCACCTATGAAGCGATGAGGGTAAGAAGGGTTGGGTGTCCCCAGGTAATGTGAACAGTTAGCACGCTCAACCACTGCTGATTAAAAGGTTTGCGGTTCAAATCTAAGGCCCCTCAGAAGAAAGGCCTGCTGATTGACTTCTGAACGACCAGCCTTTGAAAGCTCTGTGGGGTCCCGTGGTGCTGACCCACACGGCGTCACCGTGAGTTGGAATGGACTCCTCAGAAACGGGTTTAGTAAGCAGCACAAAGAGGAAACTCCTTGGTGAACTGGAGGACACGGTAGCTGAAACCATGGGCTCCAACATACTACCCCTGAGGCTGGCAAAGGACCGGGCAGTGCTGCCTTGTGTTGCAAAGAAGGTCCCTGTGATGTCGGAATGATTGGACAGCACTAACAACAACAAAGGGTGTCAGGGCCCTTCACTTCCCTAGACCACTGACCAGGTTCAAAGACCCGCATGCGTGTATAGTTTCACAGTTAGACGTGTTTAGAAAAAAATAATGTTTGCAAAAGTAAAATCTTGGTTTACATTTTACAGAGCATGCACAATGAGTAGAACTCTTAAGGTCCACCGGAACCTGTTTAGGGTCCCCTCCACTTGCTCACCACCGATAAGTCGATTCTGACTCATATTGATCCTACAGGAGAGGTTAAAATTTCCCCTGTGGGTATTTCTGAAACTGTAGCGCCTTATGGGAATAGAAAGCCTCCTCTTTCTCTGCACCTGGTGGGTTCAAACTGCCAACCTTGTCTTTAGCAGCTCAGGACTGACTTGTATCTCTATGAAACCAAAATCTACCTCACTGCCAGGGAGGTGATGCTGACTCATAGTGACCCTATGAGGCAGAGTAGATCTGTCCCTGTGAGTTTCTGAGACTGTAACTCTTTATAGGAGTAGACAGACTCTTCTTCCCACGGAGTGGCTGGTGGTTTCAAAGTGCTGACTTTGGTGTTAGCAGCCCAACATGCAAACACTATGCCACCAAAGCTCCTTTTGGACCCCTATAAGTAGATAAATATTTCTCTTATATCTGTGTTTCAACCAAAGGCATGGCTATAAAGGAAAAAAGGCCATGAGTGTCAAGAATGATTTGAAAATGTGGAGTTCTTTTGGGAAAGTATAAATATATATATATATATATATATATATACATATATATATATATATATATATATATATATATATATATATATATACTTGTGTATATAAATAGAATTCTGACGGCAAGAGTGGTCAGGAGTTGGACTGTTAATCTCAAGGTCAGCAGTTTGAATGGCCAACCGCTCCTCTGGAGAAAGAGGAGATTTTCTACTCCTCTAAAGAATCACAGTCTCAGAAACCCACGGGGGCCATTTTACTCAGTCCCATGGGCCTGTGAGTTGGAATGGACTTGATGGCAGTGAGGGCATGTAAATATGCAAACACCCACCTCGGACTTAGGATTTGACTTGCTCCCTCAGCCCCGTGAGCATCTGCATCTGAAGCCATGGACTTGGCCTTCTGTGAAGAACCCATTAGTGCACCGCCACAAAGAGAACGAGTTTCCTCTGTGTCAGTCCATTACCCTGCCAACGTTCAGGATGGAGCCAACACCCTTGGTTTCCCAGAGAAATTGGCTCAACATCCCCCTGATGTGGTTGCATGACATAGGCCACTCATGCAATGCACTGCATGTGCTCTATTTAATGCACCATCACCAACAAGTCTACATGGGTGGTAACTCTGAAAACCTTGCCCAAACAGCTGGCTTCACCAAAGTATATGGAACCATGTGGAGGCGTCGACCAGTTCGACTCTGCACTGGCTGTACATTGGCATTGCCAAGGGGGCTTTCTCACTGACTGTGACCTGAATCCTGCTTCCACTAAGCCTTGCTTCATTGGTCTGGGATGGGGCCAGGCCAATGGGAGGCTTGAAAGCTCCTAAGGGATTCCAAAGTATGACCAAGGGTGAACACTACTGTTTTTGGCCATCACATCCGGGAAGGCCCTTGGGACTTTGCCACTCAAAGTACGATAGGTCAAGGAACCAGCAACATCAGCATTAGCTTCTCCCATGCTAATGCCATCGAGTTGATGCTGACTCATAGTGACCCTACAGGACAGGGTAGAACTGCCCTTGTGGGTTTCCCAGACTGTCACTCTTGCCCGGAGTCTACAGCCTCATATTTCTCCCAAGGAGTGGCTGGTGGTTTAGGACTACTGTCCTTGTGGTTAACAGCCCAAGAGTACCAGGGCCTCTAGAACTGCTGGATCCTAGACCCCACCCTGAACCCACAAAATCAGAATCTGCCCCCCAGCCCGATTTCCAGGAACCTGGGTAAGTGCATGCATGTGAAAGTTTAAGAAATACTTCCTTAGAAACCATTACTTTCCAGAACAAACTCCTCCTGCCAGAGGTGCAGAAATGAAAGCCCATAAGGCCATGCTCGCCTAGAAGCAATTTGAGGTCTCAGTGCTCCTATATCCTGGCTGTCATCCAGATTTCCTTATTCTCACCTGGACTGTTGTCACTGCAGCAGGTATTGGTGAGTCCTCAGCACGAACAGCCCCAAATTCGGTCTAGAGACACAGCTCCCATTTCAGAGTAGTACAATCCACAGTTTCCTATAGAGTTTCTGGCTTTTACTGGCTTGGGGTAGGGTCTAGTGGGAAACGCATCTTAGCAAGAGCCATTATGTATTCTGGATGTGCACAATGAGTTTGTCTTGAGGCATATTTATGTCTGATGTTCTTATGTATTCTCTTTCTATCCCATGCAACGTTATTATTTTGAAAATTTATATTTGCTTTTAATTACCCAGACACATAAGTGATTTATAGCTAGGTCTGATCGATTGGAATCAGATGACCACGCCTGGATTAACCATGGGTCCTGGTGACCATTAGGCACTTCTTTCCATGAATGATATTTTCACCTGAGTGAATGCATTCACGACTTTTCTTCTCTTAAGATAAATAAGCAGGTGGGTATCCTTTTGCTATGCTGGCACTTCCTTGTGCTGTTTTAAGTTCACCCAGCAATTTTTAAAAAGAGAAACATATTACAACTGTCACACACTTTATAATTCATGTGGAAAAATTTGAGGGAGAGCTAAATAGAGGTGACCCGTGGTGCAGTCTTACTTACTGCTTGTTAGAAGGTACTGAAATCTTATATACATAAACACTAGAAACCAGGAGAGAGGAAATGGTGGTTCCATGGCAGAATTCTCACTAGCCATGCAGGAAATTTGGGTTTGATTCTTGGCCAGTGCGCCTCCTGTTACAGCTACCACCTAACTGCTAGTGAAGGCTGGCATATTGCTATGATGCTGAACAGATTTTAGCGATGTTTTCTGCCTACAGACAGACTAGGAGGAAAGGCCTGGTGAACTCCTTCAAGCCATCAGCCACTGAAAACCCCCCAGTTGACAAGGGGTCAAATCTACAACCCATTGAAGGAATGGGGCAGGACCAGTGGGCATTGAGTTCTGTAGCACATGGAGTCCGCATGAGTCAGGAGCTGGCTGACTTGAAGGCAATTGTCCACAGCACTCTCTAGGAGGCAGTGGTTGGAGCACATAGGCGTCCTTCATGTGGCCCCATGATCATCAAGCCTTAAGTCATGCAACCAACTCTGGGAAATGAGAGATGCCCGGGGTACCAGGAATATTTGAAAGACCTGGTGTAAATTGGTTCAGCCCAGGGGAGTTCTGGAAACCACCGAGGTAAGCTTCCTGCTGAAACCACTAACTTAGCTCCAGTGTGAGTGGATGGGTGTCTGCACATGTACCCAGCCACCATTAGTGCTTTTGTTGTTGTTGTTGTTGTTGTTGTTGCCGTTCACGTCCGTAGAGTCTATGCCGATTCACAGTGACCCTATATGACAGGGTAGAATTCCCCCTGTGACTTTCTCACACTGTGACTCTTTACAGGAGTAAAAAAGCCTCATCTTTATCTTGAGGAGTGGCTGGTGGTTTTGAATGGTTGATCTTGCCATTAGTCCATTGCGTAACCAGGTGCTGTCAATTTGGTTCCAACTCATGGCCACTCTATGTACAGCAGAACAAAACAACACGCTGCCCTGCGCATTTCTCACAGCCATTCCTACATTTGAGCCACTGTGTCAACCCATCTTGTGGAGGTTTGTCCTCCTTTTGGCTTGACCAAGCATGCTGCCCAACTCCAGGGACTGGTCGCTCCTGATAACACCCAAAGTACATGAAGCCAAATGTCACCATCCTCGCTTCTAAGAATCAATCTGGCTGTAGTTCTTTCAACATAGATTTGTTTGTTCTCCTAGAAGTTCCTTGGTGTATTCAATATTCCTCACCAGGACCATATTTCAAATGCATCAATTCTTCTCGTGGGATTTCCTTATGCATTTTCCAGCTTCCACATGAAAATAATCATGCCTTGGGATAGGATACTCCTGAGTTTTTAAGGTGACAAAGTCACCTTGGTTCAAAAAAATGTTTAAAAGGCCTTTTGCAGTAAATTCACTGAAAGCAATTTATCCAGTGATTTCTTTACAGATATTTCTATGAGCGTTGGTTGTGGATGGGTCCAAGTAAGATGAAATGCTTCATCATTTAAATATTTTCTGTTTATCATGTTGCTTATTGGTTCAGTGGTGAGGATTCTTGTTCTTTTAACCTCGAGTTGTAATCCATACTGAAGACTATCATCTTTGAACTTCATCAGTAAGTGCTTCAACTCCTCTTCCCTTGCAGCAAGCAAGGCTGGTCGCCTGCATATTTCAGGCTGTTCTCAAATCTTCCTGCAATCCTGAAGTCTCCAATTCAGCCATTCAAAACTCAAAACAGCTCAATGCCATGGAAGTCAAGTCAATTCTGACTCGAGCAACCCTGTAGGCCAGGAAAGAACCTCCCGGAAGGTTTCCAAGGCTGTAATCTTTGTGGCAGCACATGGTCACATCTTTCTCACTCGGGATAGCTGGTGAATTCCAAGTGTTGCTCTTTCGGTTAACAGTGAAGTGCTTAAACATTGCCCTACCTGGATTCCAAGTGTGAGCTAGCAGCCACAATTTTCTTCTGAGACCAAAGGGGTTGTTAGGTGTGAATTCTCGACCAAGGGTGGTCCAGCAGACCTGCTCAGTATTCGCCCAGGTGCAAAATCCATCAAGAGGATGCATTGTCATTATTTTTAATCACATAACACACCCAGGTGTAGCAGCAACCCAGCTTTGTAATATCACCCTGGTTTTGATAAATATGTCCCATTCCTTGATAACGCTTCCAAATCCTTTAATATCCTGCAGCTCAGTCCCTGATGTCTGGCTGTAACAAAAGGTGTGAAGGGAGACCATATGTCAATAAACTCTCCCCATCTACCACAACTCACCGCATAATCAGCTCCACGGTAAAATGCATGGTAAGTCAGTTATGCGCTGGCGGGGAGGGCAAGGGGCCCCTTTCAGGTTTGTCTTCTGATGAAGTTGACCAAAATTACTTCTTATTTCAGCCTATTAGGAGAGTGAGAGTTGCCCCCCCCTCCCTCGCCATTTTTCTTTTCTTTTCCCTTTTTGTCCCTTTCCCCTTGGAGGGACAGCCTGCTCTGCTATTCTGAAAGGGTTGTCTGTTTTATGCTGCGCTCTCCACTCCATTAAATCACCTTTCCTCACATTAAATACAGGTCTTCAGGGTGGTCAGAGAGCTTTGCTGTGAGGGATAATGATATAATGAGGATGACATGCATGAAAAGTCATTTTTCAGCTCAATCCCAGGCAGACCACGGGGAAGCATGAAATGGGAAGGGGGAGAGGTGTACCTCACTTTAGACAAGAGCCGGGCTTCTGAGGGGGCCAGTCTCGACCTGGAAGGCTGCTGAAGGCTTCTTTACCTCACTCACTCATTCACTCATTCATTCAACCAGCTTGCTACTTACTTATTAAATGCCACACCTTGGGGCTCTCTCACTGAACAAAAGAGACAAAAATCCCCCTTCTGTCAAGAAGCTTCCATAAACAGAGGCATTCAAACACTTCCTAGAGAATGTGTTTAAAGTCCAATTTACACAAAAGCAGAAGAAGAGACTGATGCGAGGGGTTTCACACACACACATGTTCATATATGACTCCCATTGCAGCGACAAAGTGTATGACTCTTCCAGGAGACACTATTCATTGGAGTTAAATTGCTCCCCCCCAACCCCCTGAGCTCTCTCTCTCTCTCTCTCTCTTTTTTCTTTCTTTCTGAGAGCAATTGCCCTTGGAAGGGATTAGCTGTTATCACTCTCTAGCACCTTAGTGTGAACTTATTTATTGGCTCCTTTTCCTGCCTAGATAGGAGGGGCCTCCAGGGCTGCTAAAAGCCAGAAAAATCCCAAAAAAGGCAGCAACAAGAGAGGCAGAGGACAATTGGGGTCAGTGTTTCTCATTTCAGTGGGGGGGGGGCATTTGTTAAAGATGCAGATTACACACACATACAGCACACACACACTTCCCTGCCACCCCACCCAATATGGCCCTACTAAATAAGGATCCTACCCCACCATCTGTCCGGGAGCCCCTGAACTGGCCCTTCCCATGAAACAAGCCAGGGCCATTGAAAGTGACTCTTTAGGCAAAAGACCAGTGACTTAGGTTTTCCAAACCAGGATAAAGACCATTTGTTAAGCACTTGCATATTAACCAAAAGGTTGATGCTTCAAACCCACCCACAGGTTCCTAGGAAAGCAGGCCTGGTGATCTGTTTCTGAAAGGGCACAGTCTTGAAAAGGATCCCTGGTAACATATTGTCCTGCTAGCCATAAGGTCAGTAGTTCAATACTACCAGCTGCTCTGAGAGAGAAAGCTGAAGCTTTCTACTGTACAGATGTATAGTCTCAGAAACCTACCAGGGCAAGTATACTCTGCTGCCATGAGTCAGAATTGACTCAATGGCAGCAAGTGAGTGGATGGGCAGGGATTGATTGGGCACCAACTAACACTAAGAACAACTATTTTGGGTGGCAGTGACATTCTTCTGCTTTATCTAGAATCTGAACTCTCAGCGTCATTAACAATGGAGGCAACAGACAAATAATTATAAACTACAGAAGGGTAAAGAAAAGCTAAAGAAGTTACTTCTGTTTGGGGTTTAGTTGTGTGCTTTTTTTAGCAGAAAATATGAACTATGAAGGAGCAGGGACTTGCTGGACTTAAATATGAACTGTAAGATCTCTCTCCGGGCTAGAGTTACATCTCAGTTCTTGGCTCTGCATGAGAAAGAATTCACGCCAAAGCCTGGCTCATGATCCAAGTGAGTTTAATGAAAGTTAAAAGAAGTTTCAGGTTTTACGCGCCACCCCTAGGATTCCTCCCCACCATGCAGCCTGGCAGAGACTGCTCGAGGTCACGCAAAGATCTCTCTCCTAAGTTTTCCTCCAAAAAAAGACCTGTCTCATGTTCTTTCTCAAGTTCTCTCCCCAGTTCCTGTCCCCAGTTTTTCCTTTCTCCCCCTCGCTCCTGCCTTTTCAAGGATTCCCGGGGAGAGGCATGGTGAATGACCCCAGGTCGATCCCATTGGCTGAATTGCAATCACCTGGCCCAGGTGGGCTGATCCAGGTTTAACGCCCATCCGTACCCACCAGCGGGAAAACCTAGGCTTTTGTTCTATGCTTGGTTCTCCTGGGCATGCGTCAATGGACATCTCATTCCTGCCTATCTGCCTAACAAAACCTATTTTTCAACCCCAAGTCTTTCTTGCCAAAAAATAATGTCCCATAATAGGAATGGCATGAGCAGGGCTTCTGTGTTGGATCAGATCAAGAAGATAGCTTTCATGCCCTGTACTAAGATCACAAAAGAATGTAATCCAGTGCCTTGTAGACAGTCTCGTGTACACAAAAGGTTTTCTAAGAGTCTCCAGAAGGCTGTGCTACAGCCTAAATAGGCTGAATTGCAGCCTAAAACAGAGAGGGACCCATTTCAAAGAGATGTGGGGACATGGCTTTCATAAAATTGAATGCATCATGTAATCCAGTGCAAGGGAAACCCAGTAACTTTGGGAAGGAACTGCATTGGCTTGGACTAAGCAGCCAGAGATAGTGCTACATAAAAAGAAAGAAGATGATTGATAAAGCAACCCAGACATTATTGTGGAAAAGGAAAAGGGACTTAGAAGACAATCAAAAGCTACAAGGAACCTCTCTTAGGGAGAAGTCTTGTGGTTTCAACTTGTGTGCTCTGGGGGATATTTGGCAGTCACGTATTAAATTGTGCATTCAATTTAATCCCTTTAAGGGATTTTGTCACTGGGCCTACAGCCCAACTATCCTGACAAAAAAAATCTATCTTGAAAATCACCCTGCTGTGAGGAAGCTAAAGGCAAGCACATGATACGATCACATGGAGGGAAATTGGGGAGCCAATGCAACAGCAAGAACCCAGGCCCTAGACCTATGAACCAAAGCAAACCCATCTTGCCAGGTCTCGCTGCTTGAGCTGGTTTGGCCAATGCCACGTGGAGTGGAGATGTGCTGCCCCAGCCAAACCTTCCTCAAATTACAAAATTATGAGCAAATAATACACCGAGTGGGATTGAAAGTCACTAAGCAGCAATAGGTAAGTAAAACATATGGGCCTACCATTACCTATCTGTAAAGAGTCTTTGGCAACTGGTTTATGGAAGACACAGGCCCTGATTACCTCCCATAACACGTATTCTTTATCATAGCCACGGACACTCATGGAAACATTAAAGTTGTGCTTGAGAGAGGAAAAGGTGAGTTAAGAACTGAGAAAAATGGTCATGTGGCCTGGATATGGCTCAAACACTCCATTCTCCTTGGTCTCTTGGAAGAAGGAGAGGGATGAGAACCCAAAGCTGTAAACATTGTGTGGATTAGAAACGTGTTAAGTTTGGCGTGAGGGCTGAAGGCCCAGGTTGGTAAAATTATTTCTGTGGGATTATCTAGAACCAGGGCTGCTCTGAGGCCCACACTGGAGAGAATGCCATGGTCATTACCCTTGTATGCTTTATTTTGGCTTAGTCCCTCCACCATCATGTGTCAGGGCTTACCCAGTGCCCCTTCTCAGCCCTGATACACGGTGTTGCCAAAAGGGCTCAGAGATGTTAAGCAATCTGATCAAGGTCATGGGGCTTAAGGTCAGGTACAGAGCCAGACACTGAAATGCAAGAAGACTGACTCCTATGCCCAGACCTGGGACAAATCTCTCTGACAGAGCTGGGTAGATGCCCCTAAACATCCGTCTTGTGTGTGTGTGTGTGTGTGTGTGTATTTGTGTGTGTGTATGTGTATATCCACATATATATGTTTGGTTTATTTGTCATCAACATAATTAGAGTATTTCTATCCAATTAAAAAATGAATTAAGCCAAGGTTGGTGGTTTACAATTTGCACAAGTGCCTTTATGAACTATCATGGTTTACTTTCTTTCATTGGGAGGCAGCTCCAAGTTTCAGACCTCTTCACTCCCCCAGTGAGGTGCTACATTCAGACCAGAGTCAGAGGAAAGGATTGACCAGAAAGAGTCAGTTCACTGAATGAGGTTCCTTTGAAAAGGAAGCCAAAATGGCCCTTAAACTCATGGCCATCAAGTCAATAATAGCTCCTAGTGAGGGACCCTGTTAAACAGGATCCTATGGTACAGGGTAGCTCTGTCCCTGTGACTCTCCAAGACTAACTCCATGGAAGCAGAAAGCACCAGGTTTCTGCCACAGGGCTGATGGTGGTATCAAATTACTGGCCTTTGGGATGTCAGCTCAACTTGTAACCACTATGCCACAAGGGCACTTAGTCAATCTAACAGGTCTGGCAAAATGTAGAGCCAGACATTATACACTGAAAATGGCTCACCACCACCACCAAAGGCTGGCTTTCTGGTGGGGTCTTCTGAGGGGTTAGGGGTGAGGGGTGAGGGGTGAGGGGTGAGGGTGAGGGTGAGGGTGAGGGTGAGGGTTAGGGTTAGATAAAATTGATGTGTGACTTGATAGGGCCACTAGTAAGCCAGCATATATAAAAGACTTACTCCCTCCCCCAACAGAATGGGTTCTTTTCTCCAAGATTTCACGAAACATGGCATGACCAGGAAAGACAACCGGTCCAAATTCCTAAAGCCACCAAAGTGGAGGCCGTCCCTCTCCTCCCCTCCCCATCCCCGTCCTCTTTATCCCACTTTGCAGGACGACTCAGGATTGGGAGAGCTGGCTTAAGACCCATTGTGACCGCTGCCTGCCTATCAGTTCATGGGGGCAAAAGGAAGAGAAATACCACTTATTTTAAAGTCACCCCCCAACACGTGCACTAGGGCTGGCATGTCCTCTCCACCCCCCAAGAAGGATCACTGGTCAGCAGCATTCTCTGCTTAAGGCAAGCAGCCCAAACACCTGGGGAAACCCCAAGAGTCCCTCTTTGGGTCTGTGTCCCATTTTTTTCCCCAGGATTGCATAATTGGAATAAACAAAACCCCCTGTCTGAGAAACCACAAGGTCTGATTTCTTTGCTAGACTAGCTTTTCCACATGCATCAGCCCACCTCAGACAAGTGCCAGCCACTTCTGCAGGTGCTGTTCACAGCAGAGGAATGGGAGCCCTTCCAGAGAGAGGCCCAGAAAGCAGTCAATAGAACTGATGGTCAGCCAGCGGGCACTCCCCAGTGGAGAGAAACTCTTTTTACCACTCCACGAATAATGCGGGACCCAAACTCCCAGTAATGCCCCGAGGGCTTAGCTAGGTATCACCAGTCTCTCTTGCAGGGCCTCCGCGGGACAACTAGGAAACCTATGCATTTATCTAAGGTCAGTGAGAATTTTCAGGCGCCTACAAATGAATGTCTGTCTGCCTGCCTGCCTGCCTGCCTGCCTTTTTAGAGTGGCTGATGTAATCCTGCGTTCTTTGTACCCCCAAGGACCCAGAGGCCCCCGAGAACAAGAGGGAAATAAGTATTGCCTTTATTACTCAGCCCGCCTCAGACATGAAAAAGAAATGGGAAGCATTTGAAGGGAACAATCTTCGTGATTTAGTAGAAGTGTCTTATTGGGTGTATCACAACACAGATGACCCTACCACGACAGAGACAAAGAAATAGCTAAAATACTAGGAATTGCCATGAGACACAACAGAGACTCAGAAAAAGAGATCATGGCCCACTCACGGAGAGACTGACCTGTGGCACCACCAAGCCCTGAGGAAGGAAGGATCCAGGTGCCTACTACAGAAGAGACAGACATTGGAAAAAACATTGCATTGAAAACTCCAGGAGAGACGGACAAACCTCCACTAGAGAGGACAGGCCTCGTCCTCGCCTAGAAAAACCCAAATGAGAGACAATAACGCTTGAGGAAGCTGAAGGAATGTCTCAGGGCTCTGTTTCACTGGCCCCCAGGATCCCGTGCTAACTGTCCAAGTTGGGGGCCATCCAGGAAATGTCTTGGAGGACACAGGGGCCATCTTCTCAGGTTCAAAAAAGAGAACGGACACATTGTCAAAGGAAAGATTGGAATTACTGTCAGCCTATGATTGCTTCCAAAGTACTCACACCAGAAGGTTTGCATGGAGATTGGGGGGCTTCCCAAGCCATCAAGGTAAAAAATGTCTCTCTGCCCTATGTCCCAGTTAGCCACATGGTTTTCATGGCACTGGCTCCCGGCTCGGCTGTTGAGCCAGTGAAATTCTTTTAGCAGGAGTTGAAGTGGCCATCAGCGGAAGGACAAAACCTCCACCGTGGGCTTCCCGTTTCAATACGAAGCCACCTATATCACCTCTTGGACATTATCATTGTCCTGGACTCTGAATCGCCACCCCAGATCTAGAATGCGCCTGACATGTCCACATGGTTTGAATCAGGTTCGGGTTAACCCCTCTCGATCACTTAGTGACATGGGACACTAGACCCTGGAATACCTTTACTTTCCAGATGAGAAAACTCACTCAAAAAGACACATGTACTGACCCACAGGAACACAACTGGTTAACAACAAAGCCACATTCCCAACCAGTGTCTGGAGCCAGAGCTCAGAGCCCCATATGCCTGTGCCCAGCTGAGCAGTCACCCTCTCCTGGACCCTCGAAAGATCTGAGGAGATCCTCCCCCCCCATTCCCCCCTCCCATGCCCAAATATGTTTTTTCATAGGATGGCACTGAATCTGCAGCTCTGGGAGCGGGACATATCTGATGGAGAATACGGAGAAGACGAAGGGGGAGGAGGGGAGAGTGGAGCACATCCTGGCCCACCAGGCCTTGAGGATGATGTTCCCACTCAGAGAAGACAGTCCACACAGAAGACCACATGGCCAGCCCAAGATGAGACACGACGTCCCTCAAAGACCCATAGCCCTAGAAGGGACAACACTGGAGAGACAGTGCGGGAATGGATCCCGCCACACCGAGGCATAGCACTAAGGGCGTGCAGCAGAAGAGCAAGGAAGTGGAGCAACAAGGTCCCCAGGGAATGCCAAAGGAGGACTTTGGGGGCAGGACTTGGTGCCCGCACAGACTGGACTGGAAAACACTGCTAAGGGCCAACAAACAGTCCGTGAACTAACTACAAGCTTTCCTTTCTTGAGGAATTGTGTTTTCTTTGATGGTCATTGGATTTTGGCTGTTTTCTTTCTTTTGGTGCTTGCTTTCGCTCTGTCTTTTGTTTGTGCATGTTATTACCTCTACTGTATGTCTAAAAAGAGATGCTGGATGCACAATCTGCAGGAGAGAAAAAGGGGACCAACACTTCGCGGGAGGGCCACGGGAAAGAGGGAGTTGGGGGGAAAGGGAGTGATGTCAAGAAACCCAGAGACAAGGGAACAACAAGTGGATGCAAATCCGTGGTGAGGGCGATGTAGGAATCCTGGTAGGGCGTGATCAAGGGTGAAGGAACCAAGAGGATTTACTGAAACCCAAATGAAGACTGAGCATGGCAGTGGGTACAAGAGGGAAATGAAAGGGAATAGCAGAGCGACCTAGGAAGCACGGGCCAGTTATAGAGGTCTAAAGAAAGGCACGCACAGATGTAAATATATTTATCTGTGAGCATGGGGAAATACACCTATGTCCATATCTTTATAGGTGTCCTATTAAGGTAGCAGATGGCCTTTGGGCCTCCACTCAAGGACTCTCTCATTGCAAGAATACCTTGTTCTATTACATTGGCATTCTATGATGCTCACCTTCCCGACACGTTCCCTGAAGTCTAAGCGGTTGCATAAGCAAATGTGGTCGAGAAAGCTGATGGTGCCCTGCTATCAAAAGATATGGCTCTGAGGTCTTAAAGGCCTGAAGGGTAAGCTAGCGGCCATGTAGCTCAGAAACAACAGAGCCCACATGGAATAAGCATACCAGCCTGTACGATCACGAGGTATCAAAGAGATCAGGCATCATCAGCACAAAAAAATCTCATTGCGAATGAGCAGGGAATGCTGGGTAGAGAGCCAAAGCCCATTTGCAGTACACTGGACATTCCCTTAAGTAAGGTCTTGGGGAAGAGACAAGCCTACACAGGGTACTAGACAGCAACGGTGAAACACAACTTTCCTCTAGCTCCTCAATGCTTCCTCTCCCCTCACTATCAAGATCCCAATTATAACTTTCAAATCTGACTAGACCAGAGAATGTACACTTGGACAGATAGGACCTAGAAACACAGGGAATTCAAGGTGGATGAGCCCTTTAGGACCAGTGTTATGAATGGGGATGCTGGGAGGGTGGAGGGAGGGTAGGCTGGCAGCAGGGAACCGATGACAAGGATCTACATAAAATCTCAAAAGAAAAGGGGGTGAAGGGGGACATCAGACAGTGCAAGATATGACAAAATAATAATTAGTAAATGATGAAGGATTTATGAGGAGGGGTAGTGAGAATGGGGGCGGGGGGAATGAGGAGCTGAGGCCAGGGGCTTGGGTGGAGAGAAGATATTTTGAGAATAATGAGGGCAATGAATGTACAAATGTGCCTTATATCAGTGATGTTTGCACGTATTGTGGTTATTGTTGTATGAGCCCCTATAAAAGGAGAGAAAAAAAAGACCCTGGCAGAGGGCTGATGCTAGGATGATCTCAGGCTGGATTAGACCAGCAAAAGCAGGTGCTGCAGTCGCCTCACCCTGTGTCTGTTCCTATGTGAGGCATGAAGCTTAGGGTCCACAGCCCCGGCAGCTGGACAGTGAGAGAGGCGGGGCTCTGAGGTCATTCCACAGGGGGAATGGCCCTCCGGTTCCTGTAGGGCCCACCCTCCTGGGTAGTCCTGCTGTCTGGGGCACCTCTTTCACGGAGCCCACACCAGGGGAGCTCTTCAACTCATGGGGGATTGGCAGGAAGCCTCTGCTCATGCACACACACCACCACCTAGCTGGAGGACCTCGGTGAACAAAGCCTGAGGCAGACAACAAGCCCACTAACTGATCCTGTGAGAGATATAATCAGGATCCAGAAACCGGCAACTGGGAGCAAGGGGCAGCATACCTGGGTCCCAGCCCCTCCCACTGCCCTCTGCAAGGGGTGACATTCCAAAGCACAGTGTTTTCCAAAAGCACTGTCAGGACTTTGGAATGGGCAGCTCATTTGTGGACATGGATACTATGTGATCCAGACATACTACCTCCTCTGATCCTGTCAGCCGAGACTAAAAACCCTTCCAAGCAGAAAGCCATGCATCTGAACAGTATCCACCAGCCACTCACGTCCACTCCTGCTGCCTCCAAAGAGCTTTCCTGGGTTGGTCAGATCTCTCTGGGGACAGATATCCCTTGGGCCTTGGTTCTGCGTGAGAAAGAATTCACGCCAAAGCCTGGTTTGTGATCCAAGTGAGGTTTAGGAGAGTTAGGGAGGTGTGGTGGGCAACCCTGGTCGATTCTAGTGGCTGAATTGAATATACTTGGCCTAGGTGGGTCGATGCAGGTGCAGCGCCCACCCAGGTGGACCTGCCCTTCCTGGCCGGAAACCTGGACCTCTGAGCACGCACAGTGTGCCACTCCTTCCTGGGCCACTAACTGGGCCCTCTGGGCATGTGTAATGGACACCCCAGTCCCTATGCTAGCTACCTAACATTTCCACCCTGAAGAGATGTAGACCCAAATCTTTGGGGTACTGGGCAACGACATCTCTAGCTACTTCCTGCTGGCAAAAGGGGCGAGGTGGAGCTTTGGGTCCACACCCTTCCTGCTCTGCTGGGAGGGGTTGTCCATTCAGCGCTAGGATGGATAAGGTTGAAGTGGTCCAGGAGATGGTGGTCCTGGAGCTGGCACACTTGGATTAGGGGCTTTGGTAACTTGAGAACTTCTGGAAAAACCAACAAACGCACAAAAGGGTGAACAGTTTAACTGAGACAAGGCTAGGATTGTGAGGTGGGAGTGCCCTTGAAAGTAGGTGAGTATCACAGGAAGTAAGTAAAAATCTTAGGATTATCAGGCGTGTGTGTTTGTTCATTCTAAGTACCGGCACGGGGGTAAAAGCATTCACAATTTCCCCTAGGGGGGTCCAGGGTTTGGGCACTACTGGGTGCAGTGGGATCACCGCTTCACTTATGATCCTAAGGCATTGGCCCCTCTGATAAGAACCATCCTTCTTTTTCACCCTATAACGCCTCACTTTTAAATTTTTGGGCAAAAAAATTCGTTTTGATTCATTACTTTCATAGTTATCAATATATATACATTTATATTCATTTCATTAAATGTTAGGGAAAGGTCATGCTCGGCGTTATAGGGTTAAATTGTAATATTGGGATGCTACAGGCGGATTCAACAGGGATCAAAAGTAGAGTAACTGCCTGTGTCATTTTTAATTTTCTCGGGTTCCATTTGAGTAAAAGGCTTGTAAGTTACCCTGGGACCAAATGCCCCTGGTGCCTCTACTAGGGGTAGAATGTTCAGGGAGGGTTCAGGGCTGGGACTATAGTGACCTGAAGTCCAGGATCCCTTAGGGCAGGGGTCCTCAAATTGTTTACACAGGGGGCCAGTTCATTGTCTCTCCGACCGTTGGAGGGCCAGACTATGGTTTTCAAAAAACCTATGGACAAATTCCTATGCACACTGCACGAGTCGGCTGCTAAGCAGGACAGGCAGTGGCAGCAAAAACACCCCGAGTGTGGGATAAATGGCATCGCGCCACATGTGCCCCATGGACCACAGTTTGAGGACGCCTGCCTTAGGGGTTCCTGGGTGCACTGGGGATGAAGGTCTCCTACTGCTCCTCGAGAGGAGAAATGCTCTAAGTCCTGGCATCTCCACCCACTTTCCCGGCACTCTACCGAACTGTTCCCGGTGAATCACGGTTGGAAGGGAAAGCGTACCATTCTCTGCCCACCATTCTCCTTTCTCAAAACGATACTGTGGCCAAATAGAGTTGCAAAGTGAATCTATCAGCTTTTGTTTGCCCAGCCTCTCTGTATCAACTCTATCCCAATTGGACACGATTCATGCAAGGGGGCAATTCCTGAGCATCAAGCTGCTAAGGCCCATCTAGAAAGCACAAAACAAGGAGGCGATTGACAGCTTGCTGCCTCCAGGTCAATAACCCCCACTTTGAGAGCGCACCCCTGGGTTGCCCTGAATCTCATGCCTCAGCCCGAGGGAAGGGGTCAAGGACTAGTCGCCGAGGGCGACCTTTAGGTCCAACCATTTTTCTGGACAACAGGCTAGGAGGACCATTGCTTGGGATGGCTCCAAGGCCCTCCAAGACGCCTGCTGGCGGGGCTGACGCTCAAATCTCTGAAGGGAAAGGACACGTGGCAGCTCAGCGAACCTTAAAGGAAATTGGAATTTCTGGCTGGAACATCATGGCAGAGGAGCTGTGTATTAAGTAAGAGCTGTCCCCAAAAGTGCCTGAAGCAGCATCGCTGAAAGCCCAAAGGTAACAGTGACTCCGCCTAGGCTTCCGAACGCCATTGGCCTAAGCCTGGGCCACGGAAAAGCAGCCTGTAAGAAGGAACAAACCAAATCTGGAAGAACACTAGCCCTATAACGCCTCAAGTTTTAAATTTAGGAAATATTTTTTTTTGGTTTTTATTCTTTACTTTCATAGTTATCAATATATATGGCATTCAAAATATATTTTAAAAGCATAAAATTTTCAGTGTTTTTGAAATGTGACCAAATTGTCACATCTATAATTTGGGTACCAGATACGTTTTCATTAAGAATTATGACAATTTTGTGCTTGGCGTTATAGGGCTAGAGCAGCTTGTTTGAAAAACCAGGAGAAAGGCAAAGGGAATGGAGGGGATAAGGGAAACTTTTGGCTCCCGGGACCAGGCAGGGCTAACTCCCAGGCCTCTTCACCCAGCTCCCTAGGCAGCGCCCTTCCACATGTTTGGACTGGTGGGTGCCATCTTGGCCATGGTCACAGATCCTGTTACCTCTCGGCTACAATGGCGACTGTGTAGGATCTCTGGGAAAAGCTGAAACAGCTTTGACAAGAGTGAAGCCATTTGGGGCTGACAGAAGCCACCATGAAAAGAAAATAAAGTAGCTAGGAAGTGTAAATGAACTAGCTGATATTGGGGAGGTAGGCTGTGCAGACGTCGCCCAAGGGAATGTCATGAAGGAAATGGGTGTTCAGAAGGCTTGCGAGAACGACCAGAGCAGTTTTGGTTCAACTAAGAATGGCTAACCCTAATACCCCGCTTCTCACTCGCCTAGTCCTGAGGAAGTATCCATGTACCTACTATACAAAACAGTGACATTGGAAAACTCAGTGCCTTGAAAAGCCTAGGAGAGGCAGACGAGCCACCACTAGAGGGAACGGGCCTAGTCCTCGCCTAGAAAAATCGAAGCTACAGACAATAATGCTCGAAGCTGAATAAAGGTGTCCAGGCTCTGTTTCACTTGACCCCAAAGAGCCCATGCTCACTCTCCATGTAGGGAGCCAGCCAGTAAATTTCTAGGTGGACAAAGGGGTCACCTTCTTGGTTTCAGAAAAGACAACAGGTGCCTTGTTAAAAGGAAAGGCTTTCAGTACAGGGACCCCAGGGCAGACCCAAGCACACCCATGGACAACGGCCAGAATAACAGATTTAGCACAAGAGACAGTTAGTTACACACACTCTCCTTCCTGGTAATGCCTCAATGCCCCTTTCCCCTAATTGATCGTGACTTATTATGAAAAATGGCAGCCATAATTACTTTCTCATCTGCTACAACCACCTTAACCCTTGAACTTGAAAAGCCAAAAGTTTTGCTCACCGCTCCAATGTCAGAGTGATATGTGTTTTATCAAGGAGCAGAAGAGACCTGCTCAAAGGAACTTCTTGATAAATCGCTAAAAGATATTCCTTTTGTATGGGCAGAGAACAACCTGCCAGACCTTTCTGAACTTCAGGTGCCTGGGGTCGTACAACTTCTGAGCTCAGCTACACCGGTGTGTCAAGCTAACCCTACTCCCTGGATAGCAAAAGTGGGTATTTCTGTTCCCATTTGCAGACTAAAGAGGACAGGCATTTGGGTCCTCTGCAAGTCCACATGGAATGCTCCCCTGCTGCCCATGCAGAAGCCGGGAACTGAGGACTTCCAACCGGTGCAGGATCTCAGAGAGGCAAATGAGAGGATAGAAACTGGCCACCCCACGTGCCAAACCCCGAGACCCTCCTGAGTACTATCCTGTCAAACTGAATTTGTTATACTGTTTTGGACTTAAAGGATGCTTTGTTCTCCATACCCGTGTCCCCTGCACATCAACCCAGTGAAGACTTACAGGGACACAAGGAGGAACACCCCCAAACCACCTTGCTCCAGTATGCAGATGACCTCCTCCTGGCCTCCGAAACCCTGGAGGAATGCCAACGGGCTACCAAGGACCTGATAATAGTCCTTGGCCCATTGGGGTACAGGGTATCTGCAAGAAAGGCTCAACTGTGTGTCCATAAAGCTGTATACCTAGGCTACCAACTGGAGGAGGGAAAACGGACCTTGTCCCCCAGCCGCACTGAGGCGATCCTCAAAATCCCAGTCCCTGAGACTAAGAGGCAGTTGCAAGAGTTTCTAGGAGCTGTGGGGTACTGTCCATTGTGGAATTTGGGATTTGAAAAAACAACGAAACCCCTATACGCAAGTACTGGGGAAAGGAAAAAGAACTTAAATGGACTGAAGTAGAACAACAAGCGTTTGAATCCTTTAAAAAGTGGCTCATATGGACAACCTCTCTTGCCCTACTAGACATAGTAAAGCCCTTCCAATTGTCTATGTGAGGCCAGAGGCACAGCAAAAGAAGTGCTAACTGAGAACTTGCGGCCATGGAAGAGACCTGTGGCCTATCTTTCAAAGAAACTGGACTCTGTAGCTGCAGGGTGGCTGAGTTGCATGCGAGCTGAGGCTGCCACGGCCATTCTAGTCATAGAAGCTAGGAAGCTTACACTGGGACAGGATATTGCTGTGGTAGGGGGACCTATGTTTGAACCACTCCTAACCAGTCCCCCGGACCGGTGGATCTCGAATGCCAGGACTATACCACAAATCCCCAAGGTAGTGGCTGTGACCATGCCATCCCCAGTGTTACAGCCACAACCTACATACTCAGAAAATGATCTAAAGATAAGCCAAGAGCTGGCCTGCCAAAAAGACTGGGAGCATCCAGGGTGGCTGCTCCATCCTGATGGAAGAAGATTCATGCCAGCAGCTCTGGGAGTGATCTGATTCCAGGACTACATGAAGGTATGCATTTGGGATCCTCTCTAAACTGTCTCAGTTGCTTCTCAGGCACTTTTACATACCCAGGCTTGGACACTGGGTGGCAGATGTCACCCACCGTTGATTGCACTGTGCTCGGGTAAACAACCCCAGAAAGAAAAGGAGCAACCCCAACCACGAGCTCGAGGTAGTAGTCCTGGAGAATTCTGGGAGGTGGACTTTATGGATATCAAACTTAGAAAGTATGGCTACCGATATTTGCTGGTGTTCGTAGACACCTGTTCTGGATGGGTGGAAGCCTTCCCAACAAAGAAGGAAACTGCTGCCACTGTGTGTAAATTATTAGTAACTAAAATTGTCCCTAGATTTGGCCTTCCCACCACCTTGGGGTCCAACAATGGCCCAACATTTATTGCTCAAATTACTAAAGTCTTAGCAATGCTTCTAAATATTAACTGGAAGCTCTTCAGGGCAAGAAGAAAAAATAAACAGAACCCTAAAGGAATTGTTCATTAAGTTGCATTTAGGACCCTGCGAGACCTGGGTTGATCCTTACTTTACCTTTTGCCCTACTTCAAGTCCGATGCACTCCCTATGTGAAAAGCATGACCCCATTTGAATTTGTTTGGCAGACCTTCCCCAAATCCTCCCAAGATTGAAGGAAGTAGAAATAATGGAAGTCACTAATCGTTCCCTCATCGAGTGCCTGCAGGCTTTGCAACAGGTGAGAGACAAATCATCTGCTCTGACACCTTCATTTTGGGCCTAACCAAGGG
>NW_027457702.1:0-56400 GCF_050624435.1 Tenrec ecaudatus
GCCAGGGGGAACCCCAAGCCTAGGGCTCCCAGGGCGGGGCTCCCTCGGCCGAGGGCTCCCCCCCGCCAGGGGGAACCCCAAGCCTAGGGCTCCCCAGGGCGGGGGCTCCCTCGACCGAGGGCTCCCCCCCCCAGGGGAACCCCAAGCCTAGGGCTCCCCAGGGCGGGGGCTCCCTCGGCCGAGGGCTCCCCCCCCCAGGGGGAACCCCAAGCCTAGGGCTCCCCAGGGCGGGGGCTCCCTCGGCCGAGGGCTCCCCCCCCAGGGGGAACCCCAAGCCTAGGGCTCCCCAGGGCGGGGCTCCCTCGGCCGAGGGCTCCCCCCCCCCAGGGGGAACCCCAAGCCTAGGGCTCCCCAGGGCGGGGGCTCCCTAGGCCGAGGGCTCCCCCCCCAGGGGGAACCCCAAGCCTAGGGCTCCCCAGGGTGGGGGCTCCCTCGGCCGAGGGCTCCCCCCCCCAGGGGGAACCCCAAGCCTAGGGCTCCCCAGGGCGGGGGCTCCATAGGCCGAGGGCTCCCCCCCAGGGGGAACCCCAAGCCTAGGGCTCCCCAGGGCGGGGGCTCCCTAGGCCGAGGGCTCCCCCCCCAGGGGGAACCCCAAGCCTAGGGCTCCCCAGGGCGGGGGCTCCCTAGGCCGAGGGCTCCCCCCCCCAGGGGGAACCCCAAGCCTAGGGCTCCCCAGGGCGGGGGCTCCCTAGGCCGAGGGCTCCCCCCCCCCAGGGGGAACCCCAAGCCTAGGGCTCCCCAGGGCGGGGGCTCCCTAGGCCGAGGGCTCCCCCCCCCAGGGGGAACCCCAAGCCTAGGTCTCCCCAGGGCGGGGGCTCCCCTAGGCCGAGGGCTCCCCCCCCCCAGGGGGAACCCCAAGCTTAGTGCTCCCCAGGGCGGGGGCTCCCTAGGCCGAGGGCTCCCCCCCCCCAGGGGGAACCCCAAGCCTAGGGCTCCCCAGGGCGGGGGCTCCCTAGGCCGAGGGCTCCCCCCCCCCAGGGGGAACCCCAAGCCTAGGGCTCCCCAGGGCGGGGGCTCCCTAGGCCGAGGGCTCCCCCCCCCCAGGGGGAACCCCAAGCCTAGGGCTCCCCAGGGCGGGGGCTCCCTAGGCCGAGGGCTCCCCCCCCCAGGGGGAACCCCAAGCCTAGGGCTCCCCAGGGCGGGGGCTCCCTCGGCCGAGGGCTCCCCCCCCCCAGGGGGAACCCCAAGCCTAGGGCTCCCCAGGGCGGGGGCTCCCTCGGCCGAGGGCTCCCCCCCCCCAGGGGGAACCCCAAGCCTAGGGCTCCCCAGGGCGGGGGCTCCCTCGGCCGAGGGCTCCCCCCCCCCAGGGGGAACCCCAAGCCTAGGGCTCCCCAGGGCGGGGGCTCCCTCGGCCGAGGGCTCCCCCCCCCCAGGGGGAACCCCAAGCCTAGGGCTCCCCAGGGCGGGGGCTCCCTCGGCCGAGGGCTCCCCCCCCCCAGGGGGAACCCCAAGCCTAGGGCTCCCCAGGGCGGGGGCTCCCTCGGCCGAGGGCTCCCCCCCCCCCAGGGGGAACCCCAAGCCTAGGGCTCCCCAGGGGCGGGGGCTCCCTCGGCCGAGGGCTCCCCCCCCCCAGGGGGAACCCCAAGCCTAGGGCTCCCCAGGGCGGGGGCTCCCTCGGCCGAGGGCTCCCCCCCCCCAGGGGGAACCCCAAGCCTAGGGCTCCCCAGGGCGGGGGCTCCCTCGGCCGAGGGCTCCCCCCCCCCAGGGGGAACCCCAAGCCTAGGGCTCCCCAGGGCGGGGGCTCCCTCGGCCGAGGGCTCCCCCCCCCAGGGGGAACCCCAAGCCTAGGGCTCCCCAGGGCGGGGGCTCCCTCGGCCGAGGGCTCCCCCCCCCCAGGGGGAACCCCAAGCCTAGGGCTCCCAGGGCGGGGGCTCCCTCGGCCGAGGGCTCCCTCCCCCCAGGGGGAACCCCAAGCCTAGGGCTCCCCAGGGCGGGGGCTCCCTCGGCCGAGGGCTCCCCCCCCCAGGGGGAACCCCAAGCCTAGGGCTCCCCAGGGCGGGGGGCTCCCTCGGCCGAGGGCTCCCCCCCCCAGGGGAACCCCAAGCCTAGGGCTCCCCAGGGCGGGGGCTCCCTCGGCCGAGGGCTCCCACCCCCAGGGGGAACCCCAAGCCTAGGGCTCCCCAGGGCGGGGGCTCCCTCGGCCGAGGGCTCCCCCCCCCAGGGGGAACCCCAAGCCTAGGGCTCCCCAGGGCGGGGGCTCCCTCGGCCGAGGGCTCCCCCCCCCCAGGGGGAACCCCAAGCCTAGGGCTCCCCAGGGCGGGGGCTCCCTCGGCCGAGGGCTCCCCCCCCCCAGGGGGAACCCCAAGCCTAGGGCTCCCCAGGGCGGGGGCTCCCTAGGCCGAGGGCTCCCCCCTCCCAGGGGGAACCCCAAGCCTAGGGCTCCCCAGGGCGGGGGCTCCCTAGGCCGAGGGCTCCCCCCTCCCAGGGGGAACCCCAAGCCTAGGGCTCCCCAGGGCGGGGGCTCCCTAGGCCGAGGGCTCCCCCCTCCCAAGGGGGGAACCCCAAGCCTAGGGCTCCCCAGGGCGGGGGCTCCCTAGGCCGAGGGCTCCCCCCTCCAGGGGAACCCCAGAGCCTAGGGCTTCCCAGGGCGGGGGCTCCCTAGGCCGAGGGCTCCCCCCTCCCAGGGGGAACCCCAAGCCTAGGGCTCCCCAGGGCGGGGGCTCCCTAGGCCGAGGGCTCCCCCTCCCAGGGGGAACCCCAAGCCTAGGGCTCCCCAGGGCGGGGGCTCCCTAGGCCGAGGGCTCCCCCCTCCCCAGGGGGAACCCCAAGCCTAGGGCTCCCCAGGGCGGGGGCTCCCTAGGCCGAGGGCTCCCCCCTCCCAGGGGGAACCCCAAGCCTAGGGCTCCCCAGGGCGGGGGCTCCCTAGGCCGAGGGCTCCCCCTCCCAGGGGGAACCCCAAGCCTAGGGCTCCCCTCCCGTGGGCTCCCTAGGCCGAGGCTCCCCCCTCCAGGGGGAACCCCAAGCCTAGGGCTCCCCTCCCGGGGGCTCCCTAGGCCGAGGGCTCCCCCCTCCCAGGGGGAACCCCAAGCCTAGGGCTCCCCTCCCGGGGCTCCCTAGGCCGAGGGCTCCCCCTCCCAGGGGGAACCCTAAGCCTAGGGCTCCCCAGGGCGGGGGCTCCCTAGGCCTAGGGCTCCCCCTCCCAGCGGGAACCCTAAGCCTAGGGCTCCCCAGGGCGGGGGCTCCCTAGGCCTAGGGCTCCCCCCTCCCAGCGGGAACCCTAAACCTAGGGCTCCCAGGGCGGGGGCTCCCTAAGGCCTAGGGCTCCCCCCTCCCAGCGGGAACCCTAAGCCTAGGGCTCCCCTCCCGGGGGCTCCCTAGGCCGAGGGCTCCCCCCTCCCAGGGGGAAACCTAAGCCTAGGGCTCCCCTCCCGGGGGCTCCCTAGGGCCTAGGGCTCCCCCCTCCTAGGGGGAACCCT
The DNA here is from genome assembly GCF_050624435.1 of Tenrec ecaudatus. Lineage (NCBI taxonomy): Eukaryota > Metazoa > Chordata > Mammalia > Afrosoricida > Tenrecidae > Tenrec > Tenrec ecaudatus. The sequence continues at coordinate 3,417 of NW_027457702.1, forward strand.
AAGCCTAGGGCTCCCCCTCCCGGGGGCTCCCTAGGCCTAGGGCTCCCCCCTCCCAGGGGGAACCCTATGCCTAGGGCTCCCCTCCCGGGGGCTCCCTAGGCCTAGGGCTCCCCCCTCCCAGGGGGAACCCTAAGCCTAGGGCTCCCCAGGGCGGGGGCTCCCTAGGCCTAGGGCTCCCCCCTCCCAGGGGGAACCCTAAGCCTAGGGGCTCCCCAGGGCGGGGGCTCCCTAGGCCTAGGGCTCCCCCCTCCCAGGGGAACCCTAAGCCTAGGGCTCCCCAGGGCGGGGGCTCCCTAGGCCTAGGGCTCCCCCCTCCCAGGGGGAACCCTAAGCCTAGGGCTCCCCAGGGCGGGGGCTCCCTAGGCCTAGGGCTCCCCCTCCCAGGGGGAACCCTAAGCCTAGGGCTCCCCTCCCGGGGGCTCCCTAGGCCTAGGGCTCCCCCCTCCCAGGGGGAACCCTAAGCCTAGGGCTCCCCTCCCGGGGGCTCCCTAGGCCTAGGGCTCCCCCTCCCAGGGGGAACCCTAAGCCTAGGGCTCCCCAGGGCGGGGGCTCCCTAGGCCTAGGGCTCCCCCTCCCAGGGGGAACCCTAAGCCTAGGGCTCCCCTCCCGGGGGCTCCCTAGGCCTAGGGCTCCCCCCTCCCAGGGGGAACCCTAAGCCTAGGGCTCCCCAGGGCGGGGGCTCCCTAGGCCTAGGGCTCCCCCCTCCCAGGGGGAACCCTAAGCCTAGGGCTCCCCTCCCGGGGGCTCCTAGGCCTAGGGCTCCCCACTCCCAGGGGGAACCCTAAGCCTAGGGCTCCCCAGGGTGGGGGCTCCTAGGCCTAGGGCTCCCCCCTCCCAGGGGGAACCCTAAGCCTAGGGCTCCCCAGGGCGGGGGCTCCCTAGGCCTAGGGCTCCCCCCTCCCAGGGGGAACCCTAAGCCTAGGGCTCCCCTCCCGGGGGCTCCCTAGGCCTAGGGCTCCCCCCTCCCAGGGGGAACCCTAAGCCTAGGCCTCCCCAGGGCGGGGGCTCCCTAGGCCTAGGGCTCCCCCCTCCCAGGGGGAACCCTAAGCCTAGGGCTCCCCTCCCGGGGGCTCCCTAGGCCTAGGGCTCCCCCCTCCCAGGGGGATCCCTAAGCCTAGGGCTCCCCTCCCGGGGGCTCCCTAGGCCTTGGGCTCCCCCCTCCCAGGGGGAACCCTAAGCCTAGGGCTCCCCTCCCGGGGGCTCCCTAGGCCTAGGGCTCCCCCCTCCCAGGGGGAACCCTAAGCCTAGGGCTCCCCTCCCGGGGGCTCCCTAGGCCTAGGGCTCCCCCCTCCCAGGGGGAACCCTAAGCCTAGGGCTCCCCTCCCGGGGGCTCCCTAGGCCTAGGCCTCCCCCCTCCCAGGTGGAACCCTAAGCCTAGGCCTCCCCTCCCGGGGGCTCCCTAGGCCTAGGGCTCCCCCCTCCCAGGGGGAACCCTAAGCCTAGGGCTCCCCTCCCGGGGGCTCCCTAGGCCTAGGGCTCCCCCCTCCCAGGGGGAACCCTAAGCCTAGGGCTCCCCTCCCGGGGGCTCCCTAGGCCTAGGGCTCCCCCTCCCAGGGGGAACCCTAAGCCTAGGGCTCCCCTCCCGGGGGCTCCCTAGGCCTAGGGCTCCCCCCTCCCAGGGGGAACCCTAAGCCTAGGGCTCCCCTCCCGGGGGCTCCCTAGGCCTAGGGCTCCCCCCTCCCAGGGGGAACCCTAAGCCTAGGGCTCCCCTCCCGGGGGCTCCCTGGGCCTAGGGCTCCCCCTCCCAGGGGGAACCCTAAGCCTAGGGCTCCCCTCACGGGGGCTCCCTAGGCCTAGGGCTCCCCCCTCCCAGGGGGAACCCTAAGCCTAGGGCTCCCCTCCCGGGGGCTCCCTAGGCCTAGGGCTCCCCCCTCCCAGGGGGAACCCTAAGCCTAGGGCTCCCCTCCCGGGGGCTCCCTAGGCCTAGGGCTCCCCCCTCCCAGGGGGAACCCTAAGCCTAGGGCTCCCCTCCCGGGGGCTCCCTAGGCCTAGGGCTCCCCCCTCCCAGGGGGAACCCTAAGCCTAGGGCTCCCCTCCCGGGGGCTCCCTAGGCCTAGGGCTCCCCCCTCCCAGGGGGAACCCTAAGCCTAGGGCTCCCCTCCCGGGGGCTCCCTAGGCCTAGGGCTCCCCCCTCCCAGGGGGAACCCTAAGCCTAGGGCTCCCCTCCCGGGGGCTCCCTAGGCCTAGGGCTCCCCCCTCCCAGGGGGAACCCTAAGCCTATGGCTCCCCTCCCGGGGGCTCCCTAGGCCTAGGGCTCCCCCCTCCCAGGGGGAACCCTAAGCCTAGGGCTCCCCAGGGCTGGGGCTCCCTAGGCCTAGGGCTCCCCCCTCCCAGGGGGAACCCTAAGCCTAGGGCTCCCCAGGGCTGGGGCTCCCTAGGCCTAGGGCTCCCCCCTCCCAGGGGGAACCCTAAGCCTAGGGCTCCCCAGGGCTGAGGCTCCCTAGGCCTAGAGCTCCCCCCTCCCAGGGGGAACCCTAAGCCTAGGGCTCCCCAGGGCTGGGGCTCCCTAGGCCTAGGGCTCCCCCCTCCCAGGGGGAAACCTAAGCCTAGGGCTCCCCAGGGCTGGGGCTCCCTAGGCCTAGGGCTCCCCCCTCCCAGGGGGAACCCTAAGCCTAGGGCTCCCCAGGGCTGGGGCTCCCTAGGCCTAGGGCTCCCCCCTCCCAGGGGGAACCCTAAGCCTAGGGCTCCCCAGGGCTGGGGCTCCCTAGGCCTAGGGCTCCCCCCTCCCAGGGGGAACCCTAAGCCTAGGGCTCCCCAGGGATGGGGCTCCCTAGGCCTAGGGCTCCCCCCTCCCAGGGGGAACCCTAAGCCTAGGGCTCCCCAGGGCTGGGGCTCCCTAGGCCTACGGCTCCCCCTCCCAGGGGGAACCCTAAGCCTAGGGCTCCCCAGGGCTGGGGCTCCCTAGGCCTAGGGCTCCCCCCTCCCAGGGGGAACCCTAAGCCTAGGGCTCCCCAGGGCTGGGGCTCCCTAGGCCTAGGGCTCCCCCCTCCCAGGGGGAATCCTAAGCCTAGGGCTCCCCTCCCGGGGGCTCCCTAGGCCTAGGGCTCCCCCCTCCCAGGGGGAACCCTAAGCCTAGGGCTCCCCAGGGCTGGGGCTCCCTAGGCCTAGGGCTCCCCCCTCCCAGGGGGAACCCTAAGCCTAGGGCTCCCCTCCCGGGGGCTCCCTAGGCCTAGGGCTCCCCCCTCCCAGGGGGAACCCTAAGCCTAGGGCTCCCCTCCCGGGGGCTCCCTAGGCCTAGGGCTCCCCCCTCCCAGGGGGAACCCTAAGCCTAGGGCTCCCCTCCCGGGGGCTCCCTAGGCCTAGGGCTCCCCCCTCCCAGGGGGAACCCTAAGCCTAGGGCTCCCCAGGGCTGGGGCTCCCTAGGCCTAGGGCTCCCCCCTCCCAGGGGGAACCCTAAGCCTAGGGCTCCCCAGGGCGGGGGCTCCCTAGGCCGAGGGCTCCCCCCCCCCAGGGGGAACCCCAAGCCTAGGGCTCCCCAGGGCGGGGGCTCCCTAGGCCGAGGGCTCCCCCCCCCCAGGGGGAACCCCAAGCCTAGGGCTCCCCAGGGCGGGGGCTCCCTAGGCCGAGGGCTCCCCCCCCCCAGGGGGAACCCCAAGCCTAGGGCTCCCCAGGGCGGGGGCTCCCTAGGCCGAGGGCTCCCCCCCCCAGGGGGAACCCCAAGCCTAGGGCTCCCCAGGGCGGGGGCTCCCTAGGCCGAGGGCTCCCCCCCCCCAGGGGGAACCCCAAGCCTAGGGCTCCCCAGGGCGGGGGCTCCCTAGGCCGAGGGCTCCCCCCTCCCAGGGGGAACCCCAAGCCTAGGGCTCCCCAGGGCGGGGGCTCCCTAGGCCGAGGGCTCCCCCCTCCCAGGGGGAACCCCAAGCCTAGGGCTCCCCAGGGCGGGGGCTCCCTAGGCCGAGGGCTCCCCCCTCCCAGGGGGAACCCCAAGCCTAGGGCTCCCCAGGGCGGGGGCTCCCTAGGCCGAGGGCTCCCCCCTCCCAGGGGGAACCCCAAGCCTAGGGCTCCCCAGGGCGGGGGCTCCCTAGGCCGAGGGCTCCCCCCTCCCAGGGGGAACCCCAAGCCTAGGGCTCCCCAGGGCGGGGGCTCCCTAGGCCGAGGGCTCCCCCCTCCCAGGGGGAACCCCAAGCCTAGGGCTCCCCAGGGCGGGGGCTCCCTAGGCCGAGGGCTCCCCCCTCCCAGGGGGAACCCCAAGCCTAGGGCTCCCCAGGGCGGGGGCTCCCTAGGCCGAGGGCTCCCCCCTCCCAGGGGGAACCCCAAGCCTAGGGCTCCCCAGGGCGGGGGCTCCCTAGGCCGAGGGCTCCCCCCTCCCAGGGAGAAGCCCAAGCCTAGGGCTCCCCTCCCGGGGGCTCCCTAGGCCGAGGGCTCCCCCCTCCCAGGGGGAACCCCAAGCCTAGGGCTCCCCTCCCGGGGGCTCCCTAGGCCGAGGGCTCCCCCCTCCCAGGGGGAACCCCAAGCCTAGGGCTCCCCTCCCGGGGGCTCCCTAGGCCGAGGGCTCCCCCCTCCCAGGGGGAACCCCAAGCCTAGGGCTCCCCTCCCGGGGGCTCCCTAGGCCGAGGGCTCCCCCCTCCCAGGGGGAACCCTAAGCCTAGGGCTCCCCAGGGCGGGGGCTCCCTAGGCCTAGGGCTCCCCCCTCCCAGCGGGAACCCTAAGCCTAGGGCTCCCCAGGGCGGGGGCTCCCTAGGCCTAGGGCTCCCCCCTCCCAGCGGGAACCCTAAACCTAGGGCTCCCCAGGGCGGGGGCTCCCTAGGCCTAGGGCTCCCCCCTCCCAGCGGGAACCCTAAGCCTAGGGCTCCCCTCCCGGGGGCTCCCTAGGCCGAGGGCTCCCCCCTCCCAGGGGGAAACCTAAGCCTAGGGCTCCCCTCCCGGGGGCTCCCTAGGCCTAGGGCTCCCCCCTCCCAGGGGGAACCCTAAGCCTAGGGCTCCCCTCCCGGGGGCTCCCTAGGCCTAGGGCTCCCCCCTCCCAGGGGGAACCCCATGCCTAGGGCTCCCCTCCCGGGGGCTCCCTAGGCCTAGGGCTCCCCCCTCCCAGGGGGAACCCTAAGCCTAGGGCTCCCCAGGGCGGGGGCTCCCTAGGCCTAGGGCTCCCCCCTCCCAGGGGGAACCCTAAGCCTAGGGCTCCCCAGGGCGGGGGCTCCCTAGGCCTAGGGCTCCCCCCTCCCAGGGGGAACCCTAAGCCTAGGGCTCCCCAGGGCGGGGGCTCCCTAGGCCTAGGGCTCCCCCCTCCCAGGGGGAACCCTAAGCCTAGGGCTCCCCAGGGCGGGGGCTCCCTAGGCCTAGGGCTCCCCCCTCCCAGGGGGAACCCTAAGCCTAGGGCTCCCCTCCCGGGGGCTCCCTAGGCCTAGGGCTCCCCCCTCCCAGGGGGAACCCTAAGCCTTGGGCTCCCCTCCCGGGGGCTCCCTAGGCCTAGGGCTCCCCCCTCCCAGGGGGAACCCTAAGCCTAGGGCTCCACAGGGCGGGGGCTCCCTAGGCCTAGGGCTCCCCCCTCCCAGGGGGAACCCTAAGCCTAGGGCTCCCCTCCCGGGGGCTCCCTAGGCCTAGGGCTCCCCCCTCCCAGGGGGAACCCTAAGCCTAGGGCTCCCCAGGGCGGGGGCTCCCTAGGCCTAGGGCTCCCCCCTCCCAGGGGGAACCCTAAGCCTAGGGCTCCCCTCCCGGGGGCTCCCTAGGCCTAGGGCTCCCCCCTCCCAGGGGGAACCCTAAGCCTAGGGCTCCCCAGGGCGGGGGCTCCCTAGGCCTAGGGCTCCCCCCTCCCAGGGGGAACCCTAAGCCTAGGGCTCCCCAGGGCGGGGGCTCCCTAGGCCTAGGGCTCCCCCCTCCCAGGGGGAACCCTAAGCCTAGGGCTCCCCTCCCGGGGGCTCCCTAGGCCTAGGGCTCCCCCCTCCCAGGGGGAACCCTAAGCCTAGGCCTCCCCAGGGCGGGGGCTCCCTAGGCCTAGGGCTCCCCCCTCCCAGGGGGAACCCTAAGCCTAGGGCTCCCCTCCCGGGGGCTCCCTAGGCCTAGGGCTCCCCCCTCCCAGGGGGATCCCTAAGCCTAGGGCTCCCCTCCCGGGGGCTCCCTAGGCCTTGGGCTCCCCCCTCCCAGGGGGAACCCTAAGCCTAGGGCTCCCCTCCCGGGGGCTCCCTAGGCCTAGGGCTCCCCCCTCCCAGGGGGAACCCTAAGCCTAGGGCTCCCCTCCCGGGGGCTCCCTAGGCCTAGGGCTCCCCCCTCCCAGGGGGAACCCTAAGCCTAGGGCTCCCCTCCCGGGGGCTCCCTAGGCCTAGGGCTCCCCCCTCCCAGGGGGAACCCTAAGCCTAGGGCTCCCCTCCCGGGGGCTCCCTAGGCCTAGGGCTCCCCCCTCCCAGGGGGAACCCTAAGCCTAGGGCTCCCCTCCCGGGGGCTCCCTAGGCCTAGGGCTCCCCCCTCCCAGGGGGAACCCTAAGCCTAGGGCTCCCCTCCCGGGGGCTCCCTAGGCCTAGGGCTCCCCCCTCCCAGGGGGAACCCTAAGCCTAGGGCTCCCCTCCCGGGGGCTCCCTAGGCCTAGGGCTCCCCCCTCCCAGGGGGAACCCTAAGCCTAGGGCTCCCCTCCCGGGGGCTCCCTAGGCCTAGGGCTCCCCCCTCCCAGGGGGAACCCTAAGCCTAGGGCTCCCCAGGGCTGGGGCTCCCTAGGCCTAGGGCTCCCCCCTCCAAGGGGGAACCCTAAGCCTAGGGCTCCCCAGGGCTGGGGCTCCCTAGGCCTAGGGCTCCCCCCTCCCAGGGGGAACCCTAAGCCTAGGGCTCCCCAGGGCTGAGGCTCCCTAGGCCTAGAGCTCCCCCCTCCCAGGGGGAACCCTAAGCCTAGGGCTCCCCAGGGCTGGGGCTCCCTAGGCCTAGGGCTCCCCCCTCCCAGGGGGAAACCTAAGCCTAGGGCTCCCCAGGGCTGGGGCTCCCTAGGCCTAGGGCTCCCCCCTCCCAGGGGGAACCCTAAGCCTAGGGCTCCCCAGGGCTGGGGCTCCCTAGGCCTAGGGCTCCCCCCTCCCAGGGGGAACCCTAAGCCTAGGGCTCCCCAGGGCTGGGGCTCCCTAGGCCTAGGGCTCCCCCCTCCCAGGGGGAACCCTAAGCCTAGGGCTCCCCAGGGATGGGGCTCCCTAGGCCTAGGGCTCCCCCCTCCCAGGGGGAACCCTAAGCCTAGGGCTCCCCAGGGCTGGGGCTCCCTAGGCCTACGGCTCCCCCCTCCCAGGGGGAACCCTAAGCCTAGGGCTCCCCAGGGCTGGGGCTCCCTAGGCGTAGGGCTCCCCCCTCCCAGGGGGAACCCTAAGCCTAGGGCTCCCCAGGGCTGGGGCTCCCTAGGCCTAGGGCTCCCCCCTCCCAGGGGGAACCCTAAGCCTAGGGCTCCCCTCCCGGGGGCTCCCTAGGCCTAGGGCTCCCCCCTCCCAGGGGGAACCCTAAGCCTAGGGCTCCCCAGGGCTGGGGCTCCCTAGGCCTAGGGCTCCCCCCTCCCAGGGGGAACCCTAAGCCTAGGGCTCCCCTCCCGGGGGCTCCCTAGGCCTAGGGCTCCCCCCTCCCAGGGGGAACCCTAAGCCTAGGGCTCCCCTCCCGGGGGCTCCCTAGGCCTAGGGCTCCCCCCTCCCAGGGGGAACCCTAAGCCTAGGGCTCCCCTCCCGGGGGCTCCCTAGGCCTAGGGCTCCCCCCTCCCAGGGGGAACCCTAAGCCTAGGGCTCCCCAGGGCTGGGGCTCCCTAGGCCTAGGGCTCCCCCCTCCCAGGGGGAACCCTAAGCCTAGGGCTCCCCAGGGCGGGGGCTCCCTAGGCCGAGGGCTCCCCCCCCCCAGGGGGAACCCCAAGCCTAGGGCTCCCCAGGGCGGGGGCTCCCTAGGCCGAGGGCTCCCCCCCCCCAGGGGGAACCCCAAGCCTAGGGCTCCCCAGGGCGGGGGCTCCCTAGGCCGAGGGCTCCCCCCCCCAGGGGGAACCCCAAGCCTAGGGCTCCCCAGGGCGGGGGCTCCCTAGGCCGAGGGCTCCCCCCCCCCAGGGGGAACCCCAAGCCTAGGGCTCCCCAGGGCGGGGGCTCCCTAGGCCGAGGGCTCCCCCCTCCCAGGGGGAACCCCAAGCCTAGGGCTCCCCAGGGCGGGGGCTCCCTAGGCCGAGGGCTCCCCCCTCCCAGGGGGAACCCCAAGCCTAGGGCTCCCCAGGGCGGGGGCTCCCTAGGCCGAGGGCTCCCCCCTCCCAGGGGGAACCCCAAGCCTAGGGCTCCCCAGGGCGGGGGCTCCCTAGGCCGAGGGCTCCCCCCTCCCAGGGGGAACCCCAAGCCTAGGGCTCCCCAGGGCGGGGGCTCCCTAGGCCGAGGGCTCCCCCCTCCCAGGGGGAACCCCAAGCCTAGGGCTCCCCAGGGCGGGGGCTCCCTAGGCCGAGGGCTCCCCCCTCCCAGGGGGAACCCCAAGCCTAGGGCTCCCCAGGGCGGGGGCTCCCTAGGCTGAGGGCTCGCCCCTCCCAGGGGGAACCCCAAGCCTAGGGCTCCCCAGGGCGGGGGCTCCCTAGGCCGAGGGCTCCCCCCTCCCAGGGGGAACCCCAAGCCTAGGGCTCCCCAGGGCGGGGGCTCCCTAGGCCGAGGGCTCCCCCCTCCCAGGGGGAACCCCAAGCCTAGGGCTCCCCAGGGCGGGGGCTCCCTAGGCCGAGGGCTCCCCCCTCCCAGGGAGAAGCCCAAGCCTAGGGCTCCCCAGGGCGGGGGCTCCCTAGGCCGAGGGCTCCCCCCTCCCAGGGGGAACCCCAAGCCTAGGGCTCCCCTCCCGGGGGCTCCCTAGGCCGAGGGCTCCCCCCTCCCAGGGGGAACCCCAAGCCTAGGGCTCCCCTCCCGGGGGCTCCCTAGGCCGAGGGCTCCCCCCTCCCAGGGGGAACCCCAAGCCTAGGGCTCCCCTCCCGGGGGCTCCCTAGGCCGAGGGCTCCCCCCTCCCAGGGGGAACCCTAAGCCTAGGGCTCCCCAGGGCGGGGGCTCCCTAGGCCTAGGGCTCCCCCCTCCCAGCGGGAACCCTAAGCCTAGGGCTCCCCAGGGCGGGGGCTCCCTAGGCCTAGGGCTCCCCCCTCCCAGCGGGAACCCTAAACCTAGGGCTCCCCAGGGCGGGGGCTCCCTAGGCCTAGGGCTCCCCCCTCCCAGCGGGAACCCTAAGCCTAGGGCTCCCCTCCCGGGGGCTCCCTAGGCCGAGGGCTCCCCCCTCCCAGGGGGAAACCTAAGCCTAGGGCTCCCCTCCCGGGGGCTCCCTAGGCCTAGGGCTCCCCCCTCCCAGGGGGAACCCTAAGCCTAGGGCTCCCCTCCCGGGGGCTCCCTAGGCCTAGGGCTCCCCCCTCCCAGGGGGAACCCCATGCCTAGGGCTCCCCTCCCGGGGGCTCCCTAGGCCTAGGGCTCCCCCCTCCCAGGGGGAACCCTAAGCCTAGGGCTCCCCAGGGCGGGGGCTCCCTAGGCCTAGGGCTCCCCCCTCCCAGGGGGAACCCTAAGCCTAGGGCTCCCCAGGGCGGGGGCTCCCTAGGCCTAGGGCTCCCCCCTCCCAGGGGGAACCCTAAGCCTAGGGCTCCCCAGGGCGGGGGCTCCCTAGGCCTAGGGCTCCCCCCTCCCAGGGGGAACCCTAAGCCTAGGGCTCCCCAGGGCGGGGGCTCCCTAGGCCTAGGGCTCCCCCCTCCCAGGGGGAACCCTAAGCCTAGGGCTCCCCTCCCGGGGGCTCCCTAGGCCTAGGGCTCCCCCCTCCCAGGGGGAACCCTAAGCCTAGGGCTCCCCTCCCGGGGGCTCCCTAGGCCTAGGGCTCCCCCCTCCCAGGGGGAACCCTAAGCCTAGGGCTCCCCAGGGCGGGGGCTCCCTAGGCCTAGGGCTCCCCCCTCCCAGGGGGAACCCTAAGCCTAGGGCTCCCCTCCCGGGGGCTCCCTAGGCCTAGGGCTCCCCCCTCCCAGGGGGAACCCTAAGCCTAGGGCTCCCCAGGGCGGGGGCTCCCTAGGCCTAGGGCTCCCCCCTCCCAGGGGGAACCCTAAGCCTAGGGCTCCCCTCCCGGGGGCTCCCTAGGCCTAGTGCTCCCCCCTCCCAGGGGGAACCCTAAGCCTAGGGCTCCCCAGGGCGGGGGCTCCCTAGGCCTAGGGCTCCCCCCTCCCAGGGGGAACCCTAAGCCTAGGGCTCCCCTCCCGGGGGCTCCCTAGGCCTAGGGCTCCCCCCTCCCAGGGGGAACCCTAAGCCTAGGCCTCCCCAGGGCGGGGGCTCCCTAGGCCTAGGGCTCCCCCCTCCCAGGGGGAACCCTAAGCCTAGGGCTCCCCTCCCGGGGGCTCCCTAGGCCTAGGGCTCCCCCCTCCCAGGGGGATCCCTAAGCCTAGGGCTCCCCTCCCGGGGGCTCCCTAGGCCTTGGGCTCCCCCCTCCCAGGGGGAACCCTAAGCCTAGGGCTCCCCTCCCGGGGGCTCCCTAGGCCTAGGGCTCCCCCCTCCCAGGGGGAACCCTAAGCCTAGGGCTCCCCTCCCGGGGGCTCCCTAGGCCTAGGGCTCCCCCCTCCCAGGGGGAACCCTAAGCCTAGGGCTCCCCTCCCGGGGGCTCCCTAGGCCTAGGCCTCCCCCCTCCCAGGGGGAACCCTAAGCCTAGGGCTCCCCTCCCGGGGGCTCCCTAGGCCTAGGCCTCCCCCCTCCCAGGTGGAACCCTAAGCCTAGGGCTCCCCTCCCGGGGGCTCCCTAGGCCTAGGGCTCCCCCCTCCCAGGGGGAACCCTAAGCCTAGGGCTCCCCTCCCGGGGGCTCCCTAGGCCTAGGGCTCCCCCCTCCCAGGGGGAACCCTAAGCCTAGGGCTCCCCTCCCGGGGGCTCCCTAGGCCTAGGGCTCCCCCCTCCCAGGGGGAACCCTAAGCCTAGGGCTCCCCTCCCGGGGGCTCCCTAGGCCTAGGGCTCCCCCCTCCCAGGGGGAACCCTAAGCCTAGGGCTCCCCTCCCGGGGGCTCCCTAGGCCTAGGGCTCCCCCCTCCCAGGGGGAACCCTAAGCCTAGGGCTCCCCTCCCGGGGGCTCCCTAGGCCTAGGGCTCCCCCCTCCCAGGGGGAACCCTAAGCCTAGGGCTCCCCTCCCGGGGGCTCCCTAGGCCTAGGGCTCCCCCCTCCCAGGGGGAACCCTAAGCCTAGGGCTCCCCTCCCGGGGGCTCCCTAGGCCTAGGGCTCCCCCCTCCCAGGGGGAACCCTAAGCCTAGGGCTCCCCTCCCGGGGGCTCCCTAGGCCTAGGGCTCCCCCCTCCCAGGGGGAACCCTAAGCCTAGGGCTCCCCTCCCGGGGGCTCCCTAGGCCTAGGGCTCCCCCCTCCCAGGGGGAACCCTAAGCCTAGGGCTCCCCTCCCGGGGGCTCCCTAGGCCTAGGGCTCCCCCCTCCCAGGGGGAACCCTAAGCCTAGGGCTCCCCAGGGCTGGGGCTCCCTAGGCCTAGGGCTCCCCCCTCCAAGGGGGAACCCTAAGCCTAGGGCTCCCCAGGGCTGGGGCTCCCTAGGCCTAGGGCTCCCCCCTCCCAGGGGGAACCCTAAGCCTAGGGCTCCCCAGGGCTGAGGCTCCCTAGGCCTAGAGCTAACCCCTCCAGGGGGAACCCTAAGCCTAGGGCTCCCCAGGGCTGGGGCTCCCTAGGCCTAGGGCTCCCCCCTCCCAGGGGGAACCCTAAGCCTAGGGCTCCCCAGGGCTGGGGCTCCCTAGGCCTAGGGCTCCCCCCTCCCAGGGGGAACCCTAAGCCTAGGGCTCCCCAGGGCTGGGGCTCCCTAGGCCTAGGGCTCCCCCCTCCAAGGGGGAACCCTAAGCCTAGGGCTCCCCAGGGCTGGGGCTCCCTAGGCCTAGGTCTCCCCCCTCCCAGGGGGAACCCTAAGCCTAGGGCTCCCCAGGGCTGGGGCTCCCTAGGCCTAGGGCTCCCCCCTCCCAGGGGGAACCCTAAGCCTAGGGCTCCCCAGGGCTGGGGCTCCCTAGGCCTAGGGCTCCCCCCTCCCAGGGGGAACCCTAAGCCTAGGGCTCCCCAGGGCTGGGGCTCCCTAGGCCTAGGGCTCCCCCCTCCCAGGGGGAACCCTAAGCCTAGGGCTCCCCAGGGCTGGGGCTCCCTAGGCCTAGGGCTCCCCCCTCCCAGGGGGAACCCTAAGCCTAGGGCTCCCCAGGGCTGGGGCTCCCTAGGCCTAGGGCTCCCCCCTCCCAGGGGGAACCCTAAGCCTAGGGCTCCCCTCCCGGGGGCTCCCTAGGCCTAGGGCTCCCCCCTCCCAGGGGGAACCCTAAGCCTAGGGCTCCCCTCCCGGGGGCTCCCTAGGCCTAGGGCTCCCCCCTCCCAGGGGGAACCTTAAGCCTAGGGCTCCCCTCCCGGGGGCTCCCTAGGCCTAGGGCTCCCCCCTCCCAGGGGGAACCCTAAGCCTAGGGCTCCCCAGGGCTGGGGCTCCCTAGGCCTAGGGCTCCCCCCTCCCAGGGGGAACCCTAAGCCTAGGGCTCCCCAGGGCTGGGGCTCCCTAGGCCTAGGGCTCCCCCCTCCCAGGGGGAACCCTAAGCCTAGGGCTCCCCTCCCGGGGGCTCCCTAGGCCTAGGGCTCCCCCCTCCCAGGGGGAACCCTAAGCCTAGGGCTCCCCTCCCGGGGGCTCCCTAGGCCTAGGGCTCCCCCCTCCCAGGGGGAACCCTAAGCCTAGGGCTCCCCTCCCGGGGGCTCCCTAGGCCTAGGGCTCCCCCCTCCCAGGGGGAACCCTAAGCCTAGGGCTCCCCTCCCGGGGGCTCCCTAGGCCTAGGGCTCCCCCCTCCCAGGGGGAACCCTAAGCCTAGGGCTCCCCTCCCGGGGGCTCCCTAGGCCTAGGGCTCCCCCCTCCCAGGGGGAACCCTAAGCCTAGATCTCCCCTCCCGGGGGTTCCTAGGCCTAGGGCTCCCCCCTCCCAGGGGGAACCCTAAGCCTAGGGCTCCCCTCCCGTGGGCTCCCTAGGCCTAGGGCTCCCCCCTCCCAGGGGGAACCCTAAGCCTAGGGCTCCCCTCCCGGGGGCTCCCTAGGCCTAGGGCTCCCCCCTCCCAGGGGGAACCCTAAGCCTAGGGCTCCCCTCCCGGGGGCTCCCTAGGCCTAGGGCTCCCCCCTCCCAGGGGGAACCCTAAGCCTAGGGCTCCCCTCCCGGGGGCTCCCTAGGCCTAGGGCTCCCCCCTCCCAGGGGGAACCCTAAGCCTAGGGCTCCCCTCCCGGGGGCTCCCTAGGCCTAGGGCTCCCCCCTCCCAGGGGGAACCCTAAGCCTAGGGCTCCCCTCCCGGGGGCTCCCTAGGCCTAGGGCTCCCCCCTCCCAGGGGGAACCCTAAGCCTAGGGCTCCCCAGGGCGGGGGCTCCCTAGGCCTAGGGCTCCCCCCTCCCAGGGGGAACCCTAAGCCTAGGGCTCCCCTCCCGGGGGCTCCCTAGGCCTAGGGCTCCCCCCTCCCAGGGGGAACCCTAAGCCTAGGGCTCCCCTCCCGGGGGCTCCCTAGGCCTAGGGCTCCCCCCTCCCAGGGGGAACCCTAAGCCTAGGGCTCCCCAGGGCGGGGGCTCCCTAGGCCTAGGGCTCCCCCCTCCCAGGGGGAACCCTAAGCCTAGGGCTCCCCTCCCGGGGGCTCCCTAGGCCTAGGGCTCCCCCCTCCCAGGGGGAACCCTAAGCCTAGGGCTCCCCAGGGCGGGGGCTCCCTAGGCCTAGGGCTCCCCCCTCCCAGGGGGAACCCTAAGCCTAGGGCTCCCCTCCCGGGGGCTCCCTAGGCCTAGGGCTCCCCCCTCCCAGGGGGAACCCTAAGCCTAGGGCTCCCCAGGGCGGGGGCTCCCTAGGCCTAGGGCTCCCCCCTCCCAGGGGGAACCCTAAGCCTAGGGCTCCCCAGGGCGGGGGCTCCCTAGGCCTAGGGCTCCCCCCTCCCAGGGGGAACCCTAAGCCTAGGGCTCCCCTCCCGGGGGCTCCCTAGGCCTAGGGCTCCCCCCTCCCAGGGGGAACCCTAAGCCTAGGCCTCCCCAGGGCGGGGGCTCCCTAGGCCTAGGGCTCCCCCCTCCCAGGGGGAACCCTAAGCCTAGGGCTCCCCTCCCGGGGGCTCCCTAGGCCTAGGGCTCCCCCCTCCCAGGGGGATCCCTAAGCCTAGGGCTCCCCTCCCGGGGGCTCCCTAGGCCTTGGGCTCCCCCCTCCCAGGGGGAACCCTAAGCCTAGGGCTCCCCTCCCGGGGGCTCCCTAGGCCTAGGGCTCCCCCCTCCCAGGGGGAACCCTAAGCCTAGGGCTCCCCTCCCGGGGGCTCCCTAGGCCTAGGGCTCCCCCCTCCCAGGGGGAACCCTAAGCCTTGGGCTCCCCTCCCGGGGGCTCCCTAGGCCTAGGCCTCCCCCCTCCCAGGGGGAACCCTAAGCCTAGGGCTCCCCTCCCGGGGGCTCCCTAGGCCTAGGCCTCCCCCCTCCCAGGTGGAACCCTAAGCCTAGGGCTCCCCTCCCGGGGGCTCCCTAGGCCTAGGGCTCCCCCCTCCCAGGGGGAACCCTAAGCCTAGGGCTCCCCTCCCGGGGGCTCCCTAGGCCTAGGGCTCCCCCCTCCCAGGGGGAACCCTAAGCCTAGGGCTCCCCTCCCGGGGGCTCCCTAGGCCTAGGGCTCCCCCCTCCCAGGGGGAACCCTAAGCCTAGGGCTCCCCTCCCGGGGGCTCCCTAGGCCTAGGGCTCCCCCCTCCCAGGGGGAACCCTAAGCCTAGGGCTCCCCTCCCGGGGGCTCCCTAGGCCTAGGGCTCCCCCCTCCCAGGGGGAACCCTAAGCCTAGGGCTCCCCTCCCGGGGGCTCCCTAGGCCTAGGGCTCCCCCCTCCCAGGGGGAACCCTAAGCCTAGGGCTCCCCTCCCGGGGGCTCCCTAGGCCTAGGGCTCCCCCCTCCCAGGGGGAACCCTAAGCCTAGGGCTCCCCTCCCGGGGGCTCCCTAGGCCTAGGGCTCCCCCCTCCCAGGGGGAACCCTAAGCCTAGGGCTCCCCTCCCGGGGGCTCCCTAGGCCTAGGGCTCCCCCCTCCCAGGGGGAACCCTAAGCCTAGGGCTCCCCTCCCGGGGGCTCCCTAGGCCTAGGGCTCCCCCCTCCCAGGGGGAACCCTAAGCCTAGGGCTCCCCAGGGCTGGGGCTCCCTAGGCCTAGGGCTCCCCCCTCCAAGGGGGAACCCTAAGCCTAGGGCTCCCCAGGGCTGGGGCTCCCTAGGCCTAGGGCTCCCCCCTCCCAGGGGGAACCCTAAGCCTAGGGCTCCCCAGGGCTGAGGCTCCCTAGGCCTAGAGCTAACCCCTCCAGGGGGAACCCTAAGCCTAGGGCTCCCCAGGGCTGGGGCTCCCTAGGCCTAGGGCTCCCCCCTCCCAGGGGGAACCCTAAGCCTAGGGCTCCCCAGGGCTGGGGCTCCCTAGGCCTAGGGCTCCCCCCTCCCAGGGGGAACCCTAAGCCTAGGGCTCCCCAGGGCTGGGGCTCCCTAGGCCTAGGGCTCCCCCCTCCCAGGGGGAACCCTAAGCCTAGGGCTCCCCAGGGCTGGGGCTCCCTAGGCCTAGGTCTCCCCCCTCCCAGGGGGAACCCTAAGCCTAGGGCTCCCCAGGGCTGGGGCTCCCTAGGCCTAGGGCTCCCCCCTCCCAGGGGGAACCCTAAGCCTAGGGCTCCCCAGGGCTGGGGCTCCCTAGGCCTAGGGCTCCCCCCTCCCAGGGGGAACCCTAAGCCTAGGGCTCCCCAGGGCTGGGGCTCCCTAGGCCTAGGGCTCCCCCCTCCCAGGGGGAACCCTAAGCCTAGGGCTCCCCAGGGCTGGGGCTCCCTAGGCCTAGGGCTCCCCCCTCCCAGGGGGAACCCTAAGCCTAGGGCTCCCCAGGGCTGGGGCTCCCTAGGCCTAGGGCTCCCCCCTCCCAGGGGGAACCCTAAGCCTAGGGCTCCCCTCCCGGGGGCTCCCTAGGCCTAGGGCTCCCCCCTCCCAGGGGGAACCCTAAGCCTAGGGCTCCCCTCCCGGGGGCTCCCTAGGCCTAGGGCTCCCCCCTCCCAGGGGGAACCTTAAGCCTAGGGCTCCCCTCCCGGGGGCTCCCTAGGCCTAGGGCTCCCCCCTCCCAGGGGGAACCCTAAGCCTAGGGCTCCCCAGGGCTGGGGCTCCCTAGGCCTAGGGCTCCCCCCTCCCAGGGGGAACCCTAAGCCTAGGGCTCCCCAGGGCTGGGGCTCCCTAGGCCTAGGGCTCCCCCCTCCCAGGGGGAACCCTAAGCCTAGGGCTCCCCTCCCGGGGGCTCCCTAGGCCTAGGGCTCCCCCCTCCCAGGGGGAACCCTAAGCCTAGGGCTCCCCTCCCGGGGGCTCCCTAGGCCTAGGGCTCCCCCCTCCCAGGGGGAACCCTAAGCCTAGGGCTCCCCTCCCGGGGGCTCCCTAGGCCTAGGGCTCCCCCCTCCCAGGGGGAACCCTAAGCCTAGGGCTCCCCTCCCGGGGGCTCCCTAGGCCTAGGGCTCCCCCCTCCCAGGGGGAACCCTAAGCCTAGATCTCCCCTCCCGGGGGTTCCTAGGCCTAGGGCTCCCCCCTCCCAGGGGGAACCCTAAGCCTAGGGCTCCCCTCCCGTGGGCTCCCTAGGCCTAGGGCTCCCCCCTCCCAGGGGGAACCCTAAGCCTAGGGCTCCCCTCCCGGGGGCTCCCTAGGCCTAGGGCTCCCCCCTCCCAGGGGGAACCCTAAGCCTAGGGCTCCCCTCCCGGGGGCTCCCTAGGCCTAGGGCTCCCCCCTCCCAGGGGGAACCCTAAGCCTAGGGCTCCCCTCCCGGGGGCTCCCTAGGCCTAGGGCTCCCCCCTCCCAGGGGGAACCCTAAGCCTAGGGCTCCCCTCCCGGGGGCTCCCTAGGCCTAGGGCTCCCCCCTCCCAGGGGGAACCCTAAGCCTAGGGCTCCCCTCCCGGGGGCTCCCTAGGCCTAGGGCTCCCCCCTCCCAGGGGGAACCCTAAGCCTAGGGCTCCCCTCCCGGGGGCTCCCTAGGCCTAGGGCTCCCCCCTCCCAGGGGGAACCCTAAGCCTAGGGCTCCCCTCCCGGGGGCTCCCTAGGCCTAGGGCTCCCCCCTCCCAGGGGGAACCCTAAGCCTAGGGCTCCCCTCCCGGGGGCTCCCTAGGCCTAGGGCTCCCCCCTCCCAGGGGGAACCCTAAGCCTAGGGCTCCCCTCCCGGGGGCTCCCTAGGCCTAGGGCTCCCCCCTCCCAGGGGGAACCCTAAGCCTAGGGCTCCCCTCCCGGGGGCTCCCTAGGCCTAGGGCTCCCCCCTCCCAGGGGGAACCCTAAGCCTAGGGCTCCCCTCCCGGGGGCTCCCTAGGCCTAGGGCTCCCCCCTCCCAGGGGGAACCCTAAGCCTAGGGCTCCCCTCCCGGGGGCTCCCTAGGCCTAGGGCTCCCCACACCAAGGGGGAAACCTAAGCCTAGGGCTCCCCTCCCGGGGGCTCCTTAGGCCTAGGGCTCCCCCCTCCCAGGGGGAACCCTAAGCCTAGGGCTCCCCAGGGCTGGGGCTCCCTAGGCCTAGGGCTCCCCCCTCCCAGGGGGAACCCTAAGCCTAGGGCTCCCCAGGGCTGGGGCTCCCTAGGCCTAGGGCTCCCCCCTCCCAGGGGGAACCCTAAGCCTAGGGCTCCCCAGGGCTGGGGCTCCCTAGGCCTAGGGCTCCCCCCTCCAAGGGGGAACCCTAAGCCTAGGGCTCCCCAGGGCTGGGGCTCCCTAGGCCTAGGGCTCCCCCCTCCCAGGGGGAACCCTAAGCCTAGGGCTCCCCAGGGCTGGGGCTCCCTAGGCCTAGGGCTCCCCCCTCCCAGGGGGAACCCTAAGCCTAGGGCTCCCCAGGGCTGGGGCTCCCTAGGCCTAGGGCTCCCCCCTCCCAGGGGGAACCCTAAGCCTAGGGCTCCCCAGGGCTGGGGCTCCCTAGGCCTAGGGCTCCCCCCTCCCAGGGGGAACCCTAAGCCTAGGGCTCCCCAGGGCTGGGGCTCCCTAGGCCTAGGGCTCCCCCCTCCCAGGGGGAACCCTAAGCCTAGGGCTCCCCAGGGCTGGGGCTCCCTAGGCCTAGGGCTCCCCCCTCCCAGGGGGAACCCTAAGCCTAGGGCTCCCCAGGGCTGGGGCTCCCTAGGCCTAGGGCTCCCCCCTCCCAGGGGGAACCCTAAGACTAGGGCTCCCCAGGGCTGGGGCTCCCTAGGCCTAGGGCTCCCCCCTCCCAGGGGGAACCCTAAGCCTAGGGCTCCCCAGGGCTGGGGCTCCCTAGGCCTAGGGCTCCTCCCTCCCAGGGGGAACCCTAAGCCTAGGGCTCCCCTCCCGGGGGCTCCCTAGGCCTAGGGCTACCCCCTCCCAGGGGGAACCCTAAGCCTAGGGCTCCCCTCCCGGGGGCTCCCTAGGCCTAGGGCTACCCCCTCCCAGGGGGAACCCTAAGCCTAGGGCTCCCCTCCCGGGGGCTCCCTAGGCCTAGGGCTCCCCCCTCCCAGGGGGAACCCTAAGCCTAGGGCTCCCCTCCCGGGGGCTCCCTAGGCCTAGGGCTCCCCCCTCCCAGGGGGAACCCTATGCCTAGGGCTCCCCTCCCGGGGGCTCCCTAGGCCTAGGGCTCCCCCCTCCCAGGGGGAACCCTAAGCCTAGGGCTCCCCAGGGCGGGGGCTCCCTAGGCCTAGGGCTCCCCCCTCCCAGGGGGAACCCTAAGCCTAGGGCTCCCCAGGGCGGGGGCTCCCTAGGCCTAGGGCTCCCCCCTCCCAGGGGGAACCCTAAGCCTAGGGCTCCCCAGGGCGGGGGCTCCCTAGGCCTAGGGCTCCCCCCTCCCAGGGGAACCCTAAGCCTAGGGCTCCCCTCCCGGGGGCTCCCTAGGCCTAGGGCTCCCCCCTCCCAGGGGGAACCCTAAGCCTAGGGCTCCCTCCCGGGGGCTCCCTAGGCCTAGGGCTCCCCCCTCCCAGGGGGAACCCTAAGCCTAGGGCTCCCCAGGGCGGGGGCTCCCTAGGCCTAGGGCTCCCCCCTCCCAGGGGGAACCCTAAGCCTAGGGCTCCCCTCCCGGGGGCTCCCTAGGCCTAGGGCTCCCCCCTCCCAGGGGGAACCCTAAGCCTAGGGCTCCCCAGGGCGGGGGCTCCCTAGGCCTAGGGCTCCCCCCTCCCAGGGGGAACCCTAAGCCTAGGGCTCCCCAGGGCGGGGGCTCCCTAGGCCTAGGGCTCCCCCCTCCCAGGGGGAACCCTAAGCCTAGGGCTCCCCTCCCGGGGGCTCCCTAGGCCTAGGGCTCCCCCCTCCCAGGGGGAACCCTAAGCCTAGGCCTCCCCAGGGCGGGGGCTCCCTAGGCCTAGGGCTCCCCCCTCCCAGGGGGAACCCTAAGCCTAGGGCTCCCCTCCCGGGGGCTCCCTAGGCCTAGGGCTCCCCCCTCCCAGGGGGATCCCTAAGCCTAGGGCTCCCCTCCCGGGGGCTCCCTAGGCCTAGGGCTCCCCCCTCCCAGGGGGAACCCTAAGCCTAGGGCTCCCCTCCCGGGAGCTCCCTAGGCCTAGGGCCCCCCCCTCCCAGGGGGAACCCTAAGCCTATGGCTCCCCTCCCGGGGGCTCCCTAGGCCTAGGGCTCCCCCCTCCCAGGGGGAACCCTAAGCCTAGGGCTCCCATCCCGGGGGCTCCCTAGGCCTAGGGCTCCCCCCTCCCAGGGGGAACCCTAAGCCTAGGGCTCCCCTCCCGGGGGTTCCCTAGGCCTAGGGCTCCCCCCTCCCAGGGGGAACCCTAAGCCTAGGGCTCCCCTCCCGGGGGCTCCCTAGGCCTAGGGCTCCCCCCTCCCAGGGGGAACCCTAAGCCTAGGGCTCCCCTCCCGGGGGCCCCCTAGGCCTAGGGCTCCCCCCTCCCAGGGGGAACCCTAAGCCTAGGGCTCCCCTCCCGGGGGCTCCCTAGGCCTACGGCTCCCCCCTCCCAGGGGGAACCCTAAGCCTAGGGCTCCCCTCCCGGGGGCTCCCTAGGCCTAGGGCTCCCCCCTCCCAGGGGGAACCCTAAGCCTAGGGCTCCCCTCCCGGGGGCTCCCTAGGCCTAGGGCTCCCCCCTCCCAGGGGGAACCCTAAGCCTAGGGCTCCCCAGGGCTGGGGCTCCCTAGGACTAGGGCTCCCCCCTACCAGGGGGAACCCTAAGCCTAGGGCTCCCCAGGGCTGGGGCTCCCTAGGCCTAGGGCTCCCCCCTCCCAGGGGGAACACTAAGCCTAGGGCTCCCCAGGGCTGGTTCTCCCTAGGGCTAGGGCTCCCCCCTCCCAGGGGGAACCCTAAGCCTAGGGCTCCCCAGGGCTGGGGCTCCCTAGGCCTAGGGCTCCCCCCTCCCAGGGGGAACCCTAAGCCTAGGGCTCCCCAGGGCTGGGGCTCCCTAGGCCTAGGGCTCCCCCCTCCCAGGGGGAACCCTAAGCCTAGGGCTCCCCAGGGCTGGGGCTCCCTAGGCCTAGGGCTCCCCCCTCCCAGGGGGAACCCTAAGCCTAGGGCTCCCCAGGGCTGGGGCTCCCTAGGCCTAGGGCTCCCCCCTCCCAGGGGGAACCCTAAGCCTAGGGCTCCCCAGGGCTGGGGCTCCCTAGGCCTAGGGCTCCCCCCTCCCAGGGGGAACCCTAAGCCTAGGGCTCCCCAGGGCTGGGGCTCCCTAGGCCTAGGGCTCCCCCCTCCCAGGGGGAACCCTAAGCCTAGGGCTCCCCAGGGCTGGGGCTCCTTAGGCCTAGGGCTCCCCCCTCCCAGGGGGAACCCTAAGCCTAGGGCTCCCCAGGGCTGGGGCTCCCTAGGCCTACGGCTCCCCCCTCCCAGGGGGAACCCTAAGCCTAGGGCTCCCCAGGGCTGGGGCTCCCTAGGCCTAGGGCTCCCCCCTCCCAGGGGGAACCCTAAGCCTAGGGCTCCCCAGGGCTGGGGCTCCCTAGGCCTAGGGCTCCCCCCTCCCAGGGGGAACCCTAAGCCTAGGGCTCCCCAGGGCTGGGGCTCCCTAGGCCTAGGGCTCCCCCCTCCCAGGGGGAACCCTAAGCCTAGGGCTCCCCAGGGCTGGGGCTCCCTAGGCCTAGGGCTCCCCCCTCCCAGGGGTAACCCTAAGCCTAGGGCTCCCCAGGGCTGGGGCTCCCTAGGCCTAGGGCTCCCCCCTCCCAGGGGGAACCCTAAGCCTAGGGCTCCCCTCCCGGGGGCTCCCTAGGCCTAGGGCTCCCCCCTCCCAGGGGGAACCCTAAGCCTAGGGCTCCCCTCCCGGGGGCTCCCTAGGCCTAGGGCTCCCCCCTCCCAGGGGGAACCCTAAGCCTAGGGCTCCCCTCCCGGGGGCTCCCTAGGCCTAGGGCTCCCTCCTCCCAGGGGGAACCCTAAGCCTAGGGCTCCCCTCCCAGGGGCTCCCTAGGCCTAGGGCTCCCCCCTCCCAGGGGGAACCCTAAGCCTAGGGCTCCCCAGGGCTGGGGCTCCCTAGGCCTAGGGCTCCCCCCTCCCAGGGGGAACCCTAAGCCTAGGGCTCCCCTCCCGGGGGCTCCCTAGGCCTAGGGCTCCCCCCTCCCAGGGGGAACCCTAAGCCTAGGGCTCCCCAGGGCTGGGGCTCCCTAGGCCTAGGGCTCCCCCCTCCCAGGGGGAACCCTAAGCCTAGGGCTCCCCTCCCGGGGGCTCCCTAGGCCTAGGGCTCCCCCCTCCCAGGGGGAACCCTAAGCCTAGGGCTCCCCTCCCGGGGGCTCCCTAGGCCTAGGGCTCCCCCCTCCCAGGGGGAACCCTAAGCCTAGGGCTCCCCTCCCGGGGGCTCCCTAGGCCTAGGGCTCCCCCCTCCCAGGGGGAACCCTAAGCCTAGGGCTCCCCTCCCGGGGGCTCCCTAGGCCTAGGGCTCCCCCCTCCCAGGGGGAACCCTAAGCCTAGATCTCCCCTCCCGGGGGCTCCCTAGGCCTAGGGCTCCCCCCTCCCAGGGGGAACCCTAAGCCTAGGGCTCCCCTCCCGGGGGCTCCCTAGGCCTAGGGCTCCCCCCTCCCAGGGGGAACCCTAAGCCTAGGGCTCCCCTCCCGGGGGCTCCCTAGGCCTAGGGCTCCCCCCTCCCAGGGGGAACCCTAAGCCTAGGGCTCCCCTCCCGGGGGCTCCCTAGGCCTAGGGCTCCCCCCTCCCAGGGGGAACCCTAAGCCTAGGGCTCCCCTCCCGGGGGCTCCCTAGGCCTAGGGCTCCCCCCTCCCAGGGGGAACCCTAAGCCTAGGGCTCCCCTCCCGGGGGCTCCCTAGGCCTAGGGCTCCCCCCTCCCAGGGGGAACCCTAAGCCTAGGGCTCCCCTCCCGGGGGCTCCCTAGGCCTAGGGCTCCCCCCTCCCAGGGGGAACCCTAAGCCTAGGGCTCCCCTCCCGGGGGCTCCCTAGGCCTAGGGCTCCCCCCTCCCAGGGGGAACCCTAAGCCTAGGGCTCCCCTCCCGGGGGCTCCCTAGGCCTAGGGCTCCCCACTCCCAGGGGGAACCCTAAGCCTAGGGCTCCCCTCCCGGGGGCTCCCTACGCCTAGGGCTCCCCCCTCCCAGGGGGAACCCTAAGCCTAGGGCTCCCCAGGGCTGGGGCTCCCTAGGCCTAGGGCTCCCCCCTCCCAGGGGGAACCCTAAGCCTAGGGCTCCCCAGGGCTGGGGCTCCCTAGGCCTAGGGCTCCCCCCTCCCAGGGGGAACCCTAAGCCTAGGGCTCCCCAGGGCTGGGGCTCCCTAGGCCTAGGGCTCCCCCCTCCCAGGGGGAACCCTAAGCCTAGGGCTCCCCAGGGCTGGGGCTCCCTAGGCCTAGGGCTCCCCCCTCCCAGGGGGAACCCTAAGCCTAGGGCTCCCCAGGGCTGGGGCTCCCTAGGCCTAGGGCTCCCCCCTCCCAGGGGGAACCCTAAGCCTAGGGCTCCCCAGGGCTGGGGCTCCCTAGGCCTAGGGCTCCCCCCTCCCAGGGGGAACCCTAAGCCTAGGGCTCCCCAGGGCTGGGGCTCCCTAGGCCTAGGGCTCCCCCCTCCCAGGGGGAACCCTAAGCCTAGGGCTCCCCAGGGCTGGGGCTCCCTAGGCCTAGGGCTCCACCCTCCCAGGGGGAACCCTAAGCCTAGGGCTCCCCAGGGCTGGGGCTCCCTAGGCCTAGGGCTCCCCCCTCCCAGGGGGAACCCTAAGCCTAGGGCTCCCCTCCCGGGGGCTCCCTAGGCCTAGGGCTCCCCCCTCCCAGGGGGAACCCTAAGCCTAGGGCTCCCCTCCCGGGGGCTCCCTAGGCCTAGGGCTCCCCCCTCCCAGGGGGAACACTAAGCCTAGGGCTCCCCTCCCGGGGGCTCCCTAGGCCTAGGGCTCCCCCCTCCCAGGGGGAACCCTAAGCCTAGGGCTCCCCTCCCGGGGGCTCCCTAGGCCTAGGGCTCCCCCCTCCCAGGGGGAACCCTAAGCCTAGGGCTCCCCTCCCGGGGGCTCCCTAGGCCTAGGGCTCCCCCCTCCCAGGGGGAACCCTAAGCCTAGGGCTCCCCAGGGCTGGGGCTCCCTAGGCCTAGGGCTCCCCCCTCCCAGGGGGAACCCTAAGCCTAGGGCTCCCCTCCCGGGGGCTCCCTAGGCCTAGGGCTCCCCCCTCCCAGGGGGAACCCTAAGCCTAGGGCTCCCCTCCCGGGGGCTCCCTAGGCCTAGGGCTCCCCCCTCCCAGGGGGAACCCTAAGCCTAGGGCTCCCCTCCCGGGAGCTCCCTAGGCCTAGGGCTCCCCCCTCCCAGGGGGAACCCTAAGCCTAGGGCTCCCCAGGGCTGGGGCTCCCTAGGCCTAGGGCTCCCCCCTCCCAGGGGGAACCCTAAGCCTAGGGCTCCCCTCCCGGGGGCTCCCTAGGCCTAGGGCTCCCCCCTCCCAGGGGGAACCCTAAGCCTAGGGCTCCCCAGGGCTGGGGCTCCCTAGGCCTAGGGCTCCCCCCTCCCAGGGGAAACCCTAACCTAGGGCTCCCCAGGGCTGGGGCTCCCTAGGCCTAGGGCTCCCCCCTCCCAGGGGGAACCCTAAGCCTAGGGCTCCCCAGGGCTGGGGCTCCCTAGGCCTAGGGCTCCCCCCTCCCAGGGGGAACCCTAAGCCTAGGGCTCCCCAGGGCTGGGGCTCCCTAGGCCTAGGGCTCCCCCCTCCCAGGGGGAACCCTAAGCCTAGGGCTCCCCAGGGCTGGGGCTCCCTAGGCCTAGGGCTCCCCCCTCCCAGGGGGAACCCTAAGCCTAGGGCTCCCCAGGGCTGGGGCTCCCTAGGCCTAGGGCTCCCCCCTCCCAGGGGGAACCCTAAGCCTAGGGCTCCCCAGGGCTGGGGCTCCCTAGGCCTAGGGCTCCCCCCTCCCAGGGGGAACCCTAAGCCTAGGGCTCCCCAGGGCTGGGGCTCCCTAGGCCTAGGGCTCCCCCCTCCCAGGGGGAACCCTAAGCCTAGGGCTCCCCAGGGCTGGGGCTCCCTAGGCCTAGGGCTCCCCCCTCCCAGGGGGAACCCTAAGCCTAGGGCTCCCCAGGGCTGGGGCTCCCTAGGCCTAGGGCTCCCCCCTCCCAGGGGGAACCCTAAGCCTAGGGCTCCCCAGGGCTGGGGCTCCCTAGGCCTAGGGCTCCCCCCTCCCAGGGGGAACCCTAAGCCTAGGGCTCCCCAGGGCTGGGGCTCCCTAGGCCTAGGGCTCCCCCCTCCCAGGGGGAACCCTAGGCCTAGGGCTCCCCAGGGCTGGGGCTCCCTAGGCCTAGGGCTCCCCCCTCCCAGGGGGAACCCTAGGCCTAGGGCTCCCCAGGGCTGGGGTCTCCCTAGGCCTAGGGCTCCCCCCTCCCAGGGGGAACCCTAGGCCTAGGGCTCCCCCCTCCCAGGGGGAACCCTAAGCCTAGGGCTCCCCAGGGCTGGGGCTCCCTAGGCCTAGGGCTCCCCCCTCCCAGGGGGAACCCTAAGCCTAGGGCTCCCCAGGGCTGGGGCTCCCTAGGCCTAGGGCTCCCCCCTCCCAGGGGGAACCCTAAGCCTAGGGTTCCCCAGGGCTGGGACTCCCTAGGCCTAGGGCTCGCCCCTCCCAGGGGGAACCCTAAGCCTAGGGCTCCCCAGGGCTGGGGCTCCCTAGGCCTAGGGCTCCCCCCTCCCAGGGGAAACCCTAGGCCTAGGGCTCCCCAGGGCTGGGGCTCCCTAGGCCTAGGGCTCCCCCCTCCCAGGGGGAACCCTAGGCCTAGGGTTCCCCTCCCGGGGGCTCCCTAGGCCTAGGGCTCCCCCCTCCCAGGGGGAACCCTAGGCCTAGGGCTCCCCTCCCGGGGGCTCCCTAGGCCTAGGGCTCCCCCCTCCCAGGGGGAACCCTAGGCCTAGGGCTCCCCTCCCGGGGGCTCCCTAGGCCTAGGGCTCCCCCCTCCCAGGGGGAACCCTAGGCCTAGGGCTCCCCAGGGCTGGGGCTCCCTAAGCCTAGGGCTCCCCCCTCCCAGGGGGAACCCTAGGCCTAGGGCTCCCCAGGGCTGGGGCTCCCTAGGCCTAGGGCTCCCCCCTCCCAGGGGGAAACCTAGGCCTAGGGCTCCCCAGGGCTGGGGCTCCCTAGGCCTAGGGCTCCCCCCTCCCAGGGGGAACCCTAGGACTAGGGCTCCCCAGGGCTGGGGCTCCCTAGGCCTAGGGCTCCCCCCTCCCAGGGGGAACCCTAAGCCTAGGGCTCCCCTCCCGGGGGCTCCCTAGGCCTAGGGCTCCCCCCTCCCAGGGGGAACCCTAAGCCTAGGGCTCCCCTCCCGGGGGCTCCCTAGGCCTAGGGCTCCCCCCTCCCAGGGGGAACCCTAAGCCTTGGGCTCCCCTCCCGGGGGCTCCCTAGGCCTAGGGCTCCCCCCTCCCAGGGGGAACCCTAAGCCTAGGGCTCCCCAGTGCGGGGGCTCCCTAGGCCTAGGGCTCCCCCCTCCCAGGGGGAACCCTAAGCCTAGGGCTCCCCTCCCGGGGGCTCCCTAGGCCTAGGGCTCCCCCCTTCCAGGGGGAACCCTAAGCCTAGGGCTCCCCAGGGCGGGGGCTCCCTAGGCCTAGGGCTCCCCCCTCCCAGGGGGAACCCTAAGCCTAGGGCTCCCCAGGGCGGGGGCTCCCTAGGCCTAGGGCTCCCCCCTCCCAGGGGGAACACTAAGCCTAGGGCTCCCCTCCCGGGGGCTCCCTAGGCCTAGGGCTCCCCCCTCCCAGGGGGAACCCTAAGCCTAGGGCTCCCCAGGGCGGGGGCTCCCTAGGCCTAGGGCTCCCCCCTCCCAGGGGGAACCTTAAGCCTAGGGCTCCCCTCCCGGGGGCTCCCTAGGCCTAGGGCTCCCCCCTCCCAGGGGGAACCCTAAGCCTAGGGCTCCCCTCCCGGGGGCTCCCTAGGCCTAGGGCTCCCCCCTCCCAGGGGGAACCCTAAGCCTAGGGCTCCCCTCCCGGGGGCTCCCTAGGCCTAGGGCTCCCCCCTCCCAGGGGGAACCCTAAGCCTAGGGCTCCCCTCCCGGGGGCTCCCTAGGCCTAGGGCTCCCCCCTCCCAGGGGGAACCCTAAGCCTAGGGCTCCCCTCCCGGGGGCTCCCTAGGCCTAGGGCTCCCCCCTCCCAGGGGGAACCCTAAGCCTAGGGCTCCCCTCCCGGGGGCTCCCTAGGCCTAGGGCTCCCCCCTCCCAGGGGGAAACCTAAGCCTAGGGCTCCCCTCCCGGGGGCTCCCTAGGCCTAGGGCTCCCCCCTCCCAGGGGGAACCCTAAGCCTAGGGCTCCCCTCCCGGGGGCTCCCTAGGCCTAGGGCTCCCCCCTCCCATGGGGAACCCTAAGCCTAGGGCTCCCCTCCCGGGGGCTCCCTAGGCCTAGGGCTCCCCCCTCCCAGGGGGAACCCTAAGCCTAGGGCTCCCCAGGGCTGGGGCTCCCTAGGCCTAGGGCTCCCCCCTCCCAGGGGGAACCCTAAGCCTAGGGCTCCCCTCCCGGGGGCTCCCTAGGCCTAGGGCTCCCCCCTCCCAGGGGGAACCCTAAGCCTAGGGTTCCCCTCCCGGGGGCTCCCTAGGCCTAGGGCTCCCCCCTCCCAGGGGGAACCCTAAGCCTAGGGCTCCCCTCCCGGGGGCTCCCTAGGCCTAGGGCTCCCCCCTCCCAGGGGGAACCCTAAGCCTAGGGCTCCCCTCCCGGGGGCTCCCTAGGCCTAGGGCTCCCCCCTCCCAGGGGGAACCCTAAGCCTAGGGCTCCCCCCTCCCAGGGGGAACCCTAAGCCTAGGGCTCCCCTCCCGGGGGCTCCCTAGGCCTAGGGCTCCCCCCTCCCAGGGGGAACCCTAAGCCTAGGGCTCCCCTCCCGGGGGCTCCCTAGGCCTAGGGCTCCCCCCTCCCAGGGGGAACCCTAAGCCTAGGGCTCCCCTCCCGGGGGCTCCCTAGGCCTAGGGCTCCCCCCTCCCAGGGGGAACCCTAAGCCTAGGGCTCCCCTCCCGGGGGCTCCCTAGGCCTAGGGCTCTCCCCTCCCAGGGGGAACCCTAAGCCTATGGCTCCCCTCCCGGGGGCTCCCTAGGCCTAGGGCTCCCCCCTCCCAGGGGGAACCCTAAGCCTAGGGCTCCCCAGGGCTGGGGCTCCCTAGGCCTAGGGCTCCCCCCTCCCAGGGGGAACCCTAAGCCTAGGGCTCCCCAGGGCTGGGGCTCCCTAGGCCTAGGGCTCCCCCCTCCCAGGGGGAACCCTAAGCCTAGGGCTCCCCTCCCGGGGGCTCCCTAGGCCTAGGGCTCCCCCCTCCCAGGGGGAACCCTAAGCCTAGGGCTCCCCTCCCGGGGGCTCCCTAGGCCTAGGGCTCCCCCCTCCCAGGGGGAACCCTAAGCCTAGGGCTCCCCTCCCGGGGGCTCCCTAGGCCTAGGGCTCCCCCCTCCCAGGGGGAACCCTAAGCCTAGGGCTCCCCTCCCGGGGGCTCCCTAGGCCTAGGGCTCCCCCCTCCCAGGGGGAACCCTAAGCCTAGGGCTCCCCTCCCGGGGGCTCCCTAGGCCTAGGGCTCCCCCCTCCCAGGGGGAACCCTAAGCCTAGGGCTCCCCAGGGCTGGGGCTCCCTAGGCCTAGGGCTCCCCCCTCCCAGGGGGAACCCTAGGCCTAGGGCTCCCCAGGGCTGGGGCTCCCTAGGCCTAGGGCTCCCCCCTCCCAGGGGGAACCCTAGGCCTAGGGCTCCCCCCTCCCAGGGGGAACCCTAAGCCTAGGGCTCCCCAGGGCTGGGGCTCCCTAGGCCTAGGGCTCCCCCCTCCCAGGGGGAACCCTAAGCCTAGGGCTCCCCAGGGCTGGGGCTCCCTAGGCCTAGGGCTCCCCCCTCCCAGGGGGAATCCCTAAGCCTAGGGCTCCCCAGGGCTGGGGCTCCCTAGGCCTAGGGCTCCCCCCTCCCAGGGGGAACCCTAAGCCTAGGGCTCCCCAGGGCTGGGGCTCCCTAGGCCTAGGGCTCCCCCCTCCCAGGGGGAACCCTAAGCCTAGGGCTCCCCAGGGCTGGGGCTCCCTAGGCCTAGGGCTCCCCCCTCCCAGGGGTAACCCTAAGCCTAGGGCTCCCCAGGGCTGGGGCTCCCTAGGCCTAGGGCTCACCCCTCCCAGGGGGAACCCTAAGCCTAGGGCTCCCCAGGGCTGGGGCTCCCTAGGCCTAGGGCTCCCCCCTCCCAGGGGGAACCCTAGGCCTAGGGCTCCCCTCCCGGGGGCTCCCTAGGCCTAGGGCTCCCCCCTCCCAGGGGGAACCCTAGGCCTAGGGCTCCCCTCCCGGGGGCTCCCTAGGCCTAGGGCTCCCCCCTTCCAGGGGGAACCCTAAGCCTAGGGCTCCCCAGGGCGGGGGCTCCCTAGGCCTAGGGCTCCCCCCTCCCAGGGGGAACCCTAAGCCTAGGGCTCCCCAGGGCGGGGGCTCCCTAGGCCTAGGGCTCCCCCCTCCCAGGGGGAACACTAAGCCTAGGGCTCCCCTCCCGGGGGCTCCCTAGGCCTAGGGCTCCCCCCTCCCAGGGGGAACCCTAAGCCTAGGGCTCCCCAGGGCGGGGGCTCCCTAGGCCTAGGGCTCCCCCCTCCCAGGGGGAACCCTAAGCCTAGGGCTCCCCTCCCGGGGGCTCCCTAGGCCTAGGGCTCCCCCCTCCCAGGGGGAACCCTAAGCCTAGGGCTCCCCTCCCGGGGGCTCCCTAGGCCTAGGGCTCCCCCCTCCCAGGGGGAACCCTAAGCCTAGGGCTCCCCTCCCGGGGGCTCCCTAGGCCTAGGGCTCCCCCCTCCCAGGGGGAACCCTAAGCCTAGGGCTCCCCTCCCGGGGGCTCCCTAGGCCTAGGGCTCCCCCCTCCCAGGGGGAACCCTAAGCCTAGGGCTCCCCTGCCGGGGGCTCCCTAGGCCTAGGGCTCCCCCCTCCCAGGGGGAACCCTAAGCCTAGGGCTCCCCTCCCGGGGGCTCCCTAGGCCTAGGGCTCCCCCCTCCCAGGGGGAACCCTAAGCCTAGGGCTCCCCTCCCGGGGGCTCCCTAGGCCTAGGGCTCCCCCCTCCCAGGGGGAACCCTAAGCCTAGGGCTCCCCTCCCGGGGGCTCCCTAGGCCTAGGGCTCCCCCCTCCCAGGGGGAACCCTAAGCCTAGGGCTCCCCTCCCGGGGGCTCCCTAGGCCTAGGGCTCCCCCCTCCCAGGGGGAACCCTAAGCCTAGGGCTCCCCTCCCGGGGGCTCCCTAGGCCTAGGGCTCCCCCCTCCCAGGGGGAACCCTAAGCCTAGGGCTCCCCAGGGCTGGGGCTCCCTAGGCCTAGGGCTCCCCCCTCCCAGGGGGAACCCTAAGCCTAGGGCTCCCCTCCCGGGGGCTCCCTAGGCCTAGGGCTCCCCCCTCCCAGGGGGAACCCTAAGCCTAGGGTTCCCCTCCCGGGGGCTCCCTAGGCCTAGGGCTCCCCCCTCCCAGGGGGAACCCTAAGCCTAGGGCTCCCCTCCCGGGGGCTCCCTAGGCCTAGGGCTCCCCCCTCCCAGGGGGAACCCTAAGCCTAGGGCTCCCCTCCCGGGGGCTCCCTAGGCCTAGGGCTCCCCCCTCCAAGGGGGAACCCTAAGCCTAGGGCTCCCCCCTCCCAGGGGGAACCCTAAGCCTAGGGCTCCCCTCCCGGGGGCTCCCTAGGCCTAGGGCTCCCCCCTCCCAGGGGGAACCCTAAGCCTAGGGCTCCCCTCCCGGGGGCTCCCTAGGCCTAGGGCTCCCCCCTCCCAGGGGGAACCCTAAGCCTAGGGCTCCCCTCCCGGGGGCTCCCTAGGCCTAGGGCTCCCCCCTCCCAGGGGGAACCCTAAGCCTAGGGCTCCCCTCCCGGGGGCTCCCTAGGCTTAGGGCTCCCCCCTCCCAGGGGGAACCCTAAGCCTATGGCTCCCCTCCCGGGGGCTCCCTAGGCCTAGGGCTCCCCCCTCCCAGGGGGAACCCTAAGCCTAGGGCTCCCCAGGGCTGGGGCTCCCTAGGCCTAGGGCTCCCCCCTCCCAGGGGGAACCCTAAGCCTAGGGCTCCCCTCCCGGGGGCTCCCTAGGCCTAGGGCTCCCCCCTCCCAGGGGGAACCCTAAGCCTAGGGCTCCCCAGGGCTGGGGCTCCCTAGGCCTAGGGCTCCCCCCTCCCAGGGGGAACCCTAAGCCTAGGGCTCCCCTCCCGGGGGCTCCCTAGGCCTAGGGCTCCCCCCTCCCAGGGGGAACCCTAAGCCTAGGGCTCCCCTCCCGGGGGCTCCCTAGGCCTAGGGCTCCCCCCTCCCAGGGGGAACCCTAAGCCTAGGGCTCCCCTCCCGGGGGCTCCCTAGGCCTAGGGCTCCCCCCTCCCAGGGGGAACCCTAAGCCTAGGGCACCCCTCCCGGGGGCTCCCTAGGCCTAGGGCTCCCCCCTCCCAGGGGGAACCCTAAGCCTAGGGCTCCCCAGGGCTGGGGCTCCCTAGGCCTAGGGCTCCCCCCTCCCAGGGGGAACCCTAGGCCTAGGGCTCCCCAGGGCTGGGGCTCCCTAGGCCTAGGGCTCCCCCCTCCCAGGGGGAACCCTAGGCCTAGGGCTCCCCCCTCCCAGGGGGAACCCTAAGCCTAGGGCTCCCCAGGGCTGGGGCTCCCTAGGCCTAGGGCTCCCCCCTCCCAGGGGGAATCCCTAAGCCTAGGGCTCCCCAGGTCTGGGGCTCCCTAGGCCTAGGGCTCCCCCCTCCCAGGGGGAACCCTAAGCCTAGGGCTCCCCAGGGCTGGGGCTCCCTAGGCCTAGGGCTCCCCCCTCCCAGGGGTAACCCTAAGCCTAGGGCTCCCCAGGGCTGGGGCTCCCTAGGCCTAGGGCTCACCCCTCCCAGGGGGAACCCTAAGCCTAGGGCTCCCCAGGGCTGGGGCTCCCTAGGCCTAGGGCTCCCCCCTCCCAGGGGGAACCCTAGGCCTAGGGCTCCCCTCCCGGGGGCTCCCTAGGCCTAGGGCTCCCCCCTCCCAGGGGGAACCCTAGGCCTAGGGCTCCCCTCCCGGGGGCTCCCTAGGCCTAGGGCTCCCCCCTCCCAGGGGGAACCCTAGGCCTAGGGCTCCCCAGGGCTGGGGCTCCCTAGGTCTAGGGCTCCCCCCTCCCAGGGGGAACCCTAGGCCTAGGGCTCCCCAGGGCTGGGGCTCCCTAGGTCTAGGGCTCCCCCCTCCCAGGGGGAACCCTAAGCCTAGGGCTCCCCTCCCGGGGGCTCCCTAGGCCTAGGGCTCCCCCCTCCCAGGGGGAACCCTAAGCCTAGGGCTCCCCTCCCGGGGGCTCCCTAGGCCTAGGGCTCCCCCCTCCCAGGGGGAACCCTAAGCCTAGGGCTCCCCAGGGCGGGGGCTCCCTAGGCCTAGGGCTCCCCCCTCCCAGGGGGAACCCTAAGCCTAGGGCTCCCCTCCCGGGGGCTCCCTAGGCCTAGGGCTCCCCCCTCCCAGGGGGAACCCTAAGCCTAGGGCTCCCCAGGGCGGGGGCTCCCTAGGCCTAGGGCTCCCCCCTCCCAGGGGGAACCCTAAGCCTAGGGCTCCCCTCCCGGGGGCTCCCTAGGCCTAGGGCTCCCCCCTCCCAGGGGGAACCCTAAGCCTAGGGCTCCACAGGGCGGGGGCTCCCTAGGCCTAGGGCTCCCCCCTCCCAGGGGGAACCTTAAGCCTAGGGCT
This sequence comes from Tenrec ecaudatus, assembly GCF_050624435.1. NCBI lineage: Eukaryota > Metazoa > Chordata > Mammalia > Afrosoricida > Tenrecidae > Tenrec > Tenrec ecaudatus. The sequence goes on from NW_027457702.1 coordinate 35,142, forward strand.
CCCCTCCCGGGGGCTCCCTAGGCCTAGGGCTCCCCCCTCCCAGGGGGAACCCTAAGCCTAGGGCTCCCCTCCCGGGGGCTCCCTAGGCCTAGGGCTCCCCCCTCCCAGGGGGAACCCTAAGCCTAGGGCTCCCCTCCCGGGGGCTCCCTAGGCCTAGGGCTCCCCCCTCCCAGGGGGAACCCTAAGCCTAGGGCTCCCCTCCCGGGGGCTCCCTAGGCCTAGGGCTCCCCCCTCCCAGGGGGAACCCTAAGCCTAGGGCTCCCCTCCCGGGGGCTCCCTAGGCCTAGGGCTCCCCCCTCCCAGGGGGAACCCTAAGCCTAGGGCTCCCCTCCCGGGGGCTCCCTAGGCCTAGGGCTCCCCCCTCCCAGGGGGAACCCTAAGCCTAGGGCTCCCCTCCCGGGGGCTCCCTAGGCCTAGGGCTCCCCCCTCCCAGGGGGAACCCTAAGCCTAGGGCTCCCCTCCCGGGGGCTCTCTAGGCCTAGGGCTCCCCCCTCCCAGGGGGAACCCTAAGCCTAGGGCTCCCCTCCCGGGGGCTCCCTAGGCCTACGGCTCCCCCCTCCCAGGGGGAACCCTAAGCCTAGGGCTCCCCCCCCGGGGGCTCCCTAGGCCTAGGGCTCCCCCCTCCCAGGGGGAACCCTAAGCCTAGGGCTCCCCTCCCGGGGGCTCCCTAGGCCTAGGGCTCCCCCCTCCCAGGGGGAACCCTAAGCCTAGGGCTCCCCTCCCGGGGGCTCCCTAGGCCTAGGGCTCCCCCCTCCCAGGGGGAACCCTAAGCCTAGGGCTCCCCTCCCGGGGGCTCCCTAGGCCTAGGGCTCCCCCCTCCCAGGGAGAACCCTAAGCCTAGGGCTCCCCAGGGCTGGGGCTCCCTAGGCCTAGGGCTCCCCCCTCCCAGGGGGAACCCTAAGCCTAGGGCTCCCCTCCCGGGGGCTCCCTAGGCCTAGGGCTCCCCCCTCCCAGGGGGAACCCTAAGCCTAGGGCTCCCCTCCCGGGGGCTCCCTAGGCCTAGGGCTCCCCCCTCCCAGGGGGAACCCTAAGCCTAGGGCCCCCTCCCGGGGGCTCCCTAGGCCTAGGGCTCCCCCCTCCCAGGGGGAACCCTAAGCCTAGGGCTCCCCTCCCGGGGGCTCCCTAGGCCTAGGGCTCCCCCCTCCCAGGGGGAACCCTAAGCCTAGGGCTCCCCTCCCGGGGGCTCCCTAGGCCTAGGGCTCCCCCCTCCCAGGGGGAACCCTAAGCCTAGGGCTCCCCAGGGCTGGGGCTCCCTAGGCCTAGGGCTCCCCCCTCCCAGGGGGAACCCTAGGCCTAGGGCTCCCCAGGGCTGGGGCTCCCTAGGCCTAGGGCTCCCCCCTCCCAGGGGGAACCCTAGGCCTAGGGCTCCCCCCTCCCAGGGGGAACCCTAAGCCTAGGGCTCCCCAGGGCTGGGGCTCCCTAGGCCTAGGGCTCCCCCCTCCCAGGGGGAACCCTAAGCCTAGGGCTCCCCAGGGCTGGGGCTCCCTAGGCCTAGGGCTCCCCCCTCCCAGGGGGAATCCCTAAGCCTAGGGCTCCCCAGGGCTGGGGCTCCCTAGGCCTAGGGCTCCCCCCTCCCAGGGGGAACCCTAAGCCTAGGGCTCCCCAGGGCTGGGGCTCCCTAGGCCTAGGGCTCCCCCCTCCCAGGGGGAACCCTAAGCCTAGGGCTCCCCAGGGCTGGGGCTCCCTAGGCCTAGGGCTCCCCCCTCCCAGGGGTAACCCTAAGCCTAGGGTTCCCCAGGGCTGGGGCTCCCTAGGCCTAGGGCTCACCCCTCCCAGGGGGAACCCTAAGCCTAGGGCTCCCCAGGGCTGGGGCTCCCTAGGCCTAGGGCTCCCCCCTCCCAGGGGGAACCCTAGGCCTAGGGCTCCCCTCCCGGGGGCTCCCTAGGCCTAGGGCTCCCCCCTCCCAGGGGGAACCCTAGGCCTAGGGCTCCCCTCCCGGGGGCTCCCTAGGCCTAGGGCTCCCCCCTCCCAGGGGGAACCCTAGGCCTAGGGCTCCCCTCCCGGGGGCTCCCTAGGCCTAGGGCTCCCCCCTCCCAGGGGGAACCCTAGGCCTAGGGCTCCCCTCCCGGGGGCTCCCAAGGCCTAGGGCTCCCCCCTCCCAGGGGGAACCCTAGGCCTAGGGCTCCCCAGGGCTGGGGCTCCCTAGGCCTAGGGCTCCCCCCTCCCAGGGGGAACCCTAAGCCTAGGGCTCCCCTCCCGGGGGCTCCCTAGGCCTAGGGCTCCCCCCTCCCAGGGGGAACCCTAAGCCTAGGGCTCCCCTCCCGGGGGCTCCCTAGGCCTAGGGCTCCCCCCTCCCAGGGGGAACCCTAAGCCTAGGGCTCCCCAGGGCGGGGGCTCCCTAGGCCTAGGGCTCCCCCCTCCCAGGGGGAACCCTAAGCCTAGGGCTCCCCTCCCGGGGGCTCCCTAGGCCTAGGGCTCCCCCCTCCCAGGGGGAACCCTAAGCCTAGGGCTCCCCAGGGCGGGGGCTCCCTAGGCCTAGGGCTCCCCCCTCCCAGGGGGAACCCTAAGCCTAGGGCTCCCCTCCCGGGGGCTCCCTAGGCCTAGGGCTCCCCCTTCCAGGGGGAACCCTAAGCCTAGGGCTCCCCAGGGCGGGGGCTCCCTAGGCCTAGGGCTCCCCCCTCCCAGGGGGAACCCTAAGCCTAGTGCTCCCCAGGGCGGGGGCTCCCTAGGCCTAGGGCTCCCCCCTCCCAGGGGGAACCCTAAGCCTAGGGCTCCCCTCCCGGGGGCTCCCTAGGCCTAGGGTTCCCCCCTCCCAGGGGGAACCCTAAGCCTAGGGCTCCACAGGGCGGGGGCTCCCTAGGCCTAGGGCTCCCCCCTCCCAGGGGGAACCTTAAGCCTAGGGCTCCCCTCCCGGGGGCTCCCTAGGCCTAGGGCTCCCCCCTCCCAGGGGGAACCCTAAGCCTAGGGCTCCCCTCCCGGGGGCTCCCTAGGCCTAGGGCTCCCCCCTCCCAGGGGGAACCCTAAGCCTAGGGCTCCCCTCCCGGGGGCTCCCTAGGCCTAGGGCTCCCCCCTCCCAGGGGGAACCCTAAGCCTAGGGCTCCCCTCCCGGGGGCTCCCTAGGCCTAGGGCTCCCCCCTCCCAGGGGGAACCCTAAGCCTAGGGCTCCCCTCCCGGGGGCTCCCTAGGCCTAGGGCTCCCCCCTCCCAGGGGGAACCCTAAGCCTAGGGCTCCCCTCCCGGGGGCTCCCTAGGCCTAGGGCTCCCCCCTCCCAGGGGGAACCCTAAGCCTAGGGCTCCCCTCCCGGGGGCTCCCTAGGCCTAGGGCTCCCCCCTCCCAGGGGGAACCCTAAGCCTAGGGCTCCCCTCCCGGGGGCTCCCTAGGCCTAGGGCTCCCCCCTCCCAGGGGGAACCCTAAGCCTAGGGCTCCCCTCCCGGGGGCTCCCTAGGCCTAGGGCTCCCCCCTCCCAGGGGGAACCCTAAGCCTAGGGCTCCCCTCCCGGGGGCTCCCTAGGCCTAGGGCTCCCCCCTCCCAGGGGGAACCCTAAGCCTAGGGCTCCCCTCCCGGGGGCTCCCTAGGCCTAGGGCTCCCCCCTCCCAGGGGGAACCCTAAGCCTAGGGCTCCCCTCCCGGGGGCTCCCTAGGCCTAGGGCTCCCCCCTCCCAGGGGGAACCCTAAGCCTAGGGCTCCCCCCCCGGGGGCTCCCTAAGCCTAGGGCTCCCCCCTCCCAGGGGGAACCCTAAGCCTAGGGCTCCCCTCCCGGGGGCTCCCTAGGCCTAGGGCTCCCCCCTCCCAGGGGGAACCCTAAGCCTAGGGCTCCCCTCCCGGGGGCTCCCTAGGCCTAGGGCTCCCCCCTCCCAGGGGGAACCCTAAGCCTAGGGCTCCCCAGGGCGGGGGCTCCCTAGGCCTAGGGCTCCCCCCTCCCAGGGGGAACCCTAAGCCTAGGGCTCCCCAGGGCGGGGGCTCCCTAGGCCTAGGGCTCCCCCCTCCCAGGGGGAACCCTAAGCCTAGGGCTCCCCTCCCGGGGGCTCCCTAGGCCTAGGGCTCCCCCCTCCCAGGGAGAACCCTAAGCCTATGGCTCCCCAGGGCGGGGGCTCCCTAGGCCTAGGGCTCCCCCCTCCCAGGGGGAACCTTAAGCCTAGGGCTCCCCTCCCGGGGGCTCCCTAGGCCTAGGGCTCCCCCCTCCCAGGGGGAACCTTAAGCCTAGGGCTCCCCTCCCGGGGGCTCCCTAGGCCTAGGGCTCCCCCCTCCCAGGGGGAACCCTAGGCCTAGGGCTCCCCTCCCGGGGGCTCCCTAGGCCTAGGGCTCCCCCCTTCCAGGGGGAACCCAAAGCCTAGGGCTCCCCAGGGCGGGGGCTCCCTAGGCCTAGGGCTCCCCCCTCCCAGGGGGAACCCTAAGCCTAGGGCTCCCCAGGGCGGGGGCTCCCTAGGCCTAGGGCTCCCCCCTCCCAGGGGGAACACTAAGCCTAGGGCTCCCCTCCCGGGGGCTCCCTAGGCCTAGGGCTCCCCCCTCCCAGGGGGAACCCTAAGCCTAGGGCTCCCCAGGGCGGGGGCTCCCTAGGCCTAGGGCTCCCCCCTCCCAGGGGGAACCCTAAGCCTAGGGCTCCCCTCCCGGGGGCTCCCTAGGCCTAGGGCTCCCCCCTCCCAGGGGGAACCCTAAGCCTAGGGCTCCCCTCCCGGGGGCTCCCTAGGCCTAGGGCTCCCCCCTCCCAGGGGGAACCCTAAGCCTAGGGCTCCCCTCCCGGGGGCTCCCTAGGCCTAGGGCTCCCCCCTCCCAGGGGGAACCCTAAGCCTAGGGCTCCCCTCCCGGGGGCTCCCTAGGCCTAGGGCTCCCCCCTCCCAGGGGGAACCCTAAGCCTAGGGCTCCCCTCCCGGGGGCTCCCTAGGCCTAGGGCTCCCCCCTCCCAGGGGGAACCCTAAGCCTAGGGCTCCCCTCCCGGGGGCTCCCTAGGCCTAGGGCTCCCCCCTCCCAGGGGGAACCCTAAGCCTAGGGCTCCCCTCCCGGGGGCTCCCTAGGCCTAGGGCTCCCCCCTCCCAGGGGGAACCCTAAGCCTAGGGCTCCCCTCCCGGGGGCTCCCTAGGCCTAGGGCTCCCCCCTCCCAGGGGGAACCCTAAGCCTAGGGCTCCCCTCCCGGGGGCTCCCTAGGCCTAGGGCTCCCCCCTCCCAGGGGGAACCCTAAGCCTAGGGCTCCCCAGGGCTGGGGCTCCCTAGGCCTAGGGCTCCCCCCTCCCAGGGGGAACCCTAAGCCTAGGGCTCCCCTCCCGGGGGCTCCCTAGGCCTAGGGCTCCCCCCTCCCAGGGGGAACCCTAAGCCTAGGGTTCCCCTCCCGGGGGCTCCCTAGGCCTAGGGCTCCCCCCTCCCAGGGGGAACCCTAAGCCTAGGGCTCCCCTCCCGGGGGCTCCCTAGGCCTAGGGCTCCCCCCTCCCAGGGGGAACCCTAAGCCTAGGGCTCCCCTCCCGGGGGCTCCCTAGGCCTAGGGCTCCCCCCTCCAAGGGGGAACCCTAAGCCTAGGGCTCCCCCCTCCCAGGGGGAACCCTAAGCCTAGGGCTCCCCTCCCGGGGGCTCCCTAGGCCTAGGGCTCCCCCCTCCCAGGGGGAACCCTAAGCCTAGGGCTCCCCTCCCGGGGGCTCCCTAGGCCTAGGGCTCCCCCCTCCCAGGGGGAACCCTAAGCCTAGGGCTCCCCTCCCGGGGGCTCCCTAGGCCTAGGGCTCCCCCCTCCCAGGGGGAACCCTAAGCCTAGGGCTCCCCTCCCGGGGGCTCCCTAGGCTTAGGGCTCCCCCCTCCCAGGGGGAACCCTAAGCCTATGGCTCCCCTCCCGGGGGCTCCCTAGGCCTAGGGCTCCCCCCTCCCAGGGGGAACCCTAAGCCTAGGGCTCCCCAGGGCTGGGGCTCCCTAGGCCTAGGGCTCCCCCCTCCCAGGGGGAACCCTAAGCCTAGGGCTCCCCTCCCGGGGGCTCCCTAGGCCTAGGGCTCCCCCCTCCCAGGGGGAACCCTAAGCCTAGGGCTCCCCAGGGCTGGGGCTCCCTAGGCCTAGGGCTCCCCCCTCCCAGGGGGAACCCTAAGCCTAGGGCTCCCCTCCCGGGGGCTCCCTAGGCCTAGGGCTCCCCCCTCCCAGGGGGAACCCTAAGCCTAGGGCTCCCCTCCCGGGGGCTCCCTAGGCCTAGGGCTCCCCCCTCCCAGGGGGAACCCTAAGCCTAGGGCTCCCCTCCCGGGGGCTCCCTAGGCCTAGGGCTCCCCCCTCCCAGGGGGAACCCTAAGCCTAGGGCTCCCCTCCCGGGGGCTCCCTAGGCCTAGGGCTCCCCCCTCCCAGGGGGAACCCTAAGCCTAGGGCTCTCCAGGGCTGGGGCTCCCTAGGCCTAGGGCTCCCCCCTCCCAGGGGGAACCCTAGGCCTAGGGCTCCCCAGGGCTGGGGCTCCCTAGGCCTAGGGCTCCCCCCTCCCAGGGGGAACCCTAGGCCTAGGGCTCCCCCCTCCCAGGGGGAACCCTAAGCCTAGGGCTCCCCAGGGCTGGGGCTCCCTAGGCCTAGGGCTCCCCCCTCCCAGGGGGAATCCCTAAGCCTAGGGCTCCCCAGGGCTGGGGCTCCCTAGGCCTAGGGCTCCCCCCTCCCAGGGGGAACCCTAAGCCTAGGGCTCCCCAGGGCTGGGGCTCCCTAGGCCTAGGGCTCCCCCCTCCCAGGGGTAACCCTAAGCCTAGGGCTCCCCAGGGCTGGGGCTCCCTAGGCCTAGGGCTCACCCCTCCCAGGGGGAACCCTAAGCCTAGGGCTCCCCAGGGCTGGGGCTCCCTAGGCCTAGGGCTCCCCCCTCCCAGGGGGAACCCTAGGCCTAGGGCTCCCCTCCCGGGGGCTCCCTAGGCCTAGGGCTCCCCCCTCCCAGGGGGAACCCTAGGCCTAGGGCTCCCCTCCCGGGGGCTCCCTAGGCCTAGGGCTCCCCCCTCCCAGGGGGAACCCTAGGCCTAGGGCTCCCCAGGGCTGGGGCTCCCTAGGTCTAGGGCTCCCCCCTCCCAGGGGGAACCCTAGGCCTAGGGCTCCCCAGGGCTGGGGCTCCCTAGGTCTAGGGCTCCCCCCTCCCAGGGGGAACCCTAAGCCTAGGGCTCCCCTCCCGGGGGCTCCCTAGGCCTAGGGCTCCCCCCTCCCAGGGGGAACCCTAAGCCTAGGGCTCCCCTCCCGGGGGCTCCCTAGGCCTAGGGCTCCCCCCTCCCAGGGGGAACCCTAAGCCTAGGGCTCCCCAGGGCGGGGGCTCCCTAGGCCTAGGGCTCCCCCCTCCCAGGGGGAACCCTAAGCCTAGGGCTCCCCTCCCGGGGGCTCCCTAGGCCTAGGGCTCCCCCCTCCCAGGGGGAACCCTAAGCCTAGGGCTCCCCAGGGCGGGGGCTCCCTAGGCCTAGGGCTCCCCCCTCCCAGGGGGAACCCTAAGCCTAGGGCTCCCCTCCCGGGGGCTCCCTAGGCCTAGGGCTCCCCCCTCCCAGGGGGAACCCTAAGCCTAGGGCTCCACAGGGCGGGGGCTCCCTAGGCCTAGGGCTCCCCCCTCCCAGGGGGAACCTTAAGCCTAGGGCTCCCCTCCCGGGGGCTCCCTAGGCCTAGGGCTCCCCCCTCCCAGGGGGAACCCTAAGCCTAGGGCTCCCCTCCCGGGGGCTCCCTAGGCCTAGGGCTCCCCCCTCCCAGGGGGAACCCTAAGCCTAGGGCTCCCCTCCCGGGGGCTCCCTAGGCCTAGGGCTCCCCCCTCCCAGGGGGAACCCTAAGCCTAGGGCTCCCCTCCCGGGGGCTCCCTAGGCCTAGGGCTCCCCCCTCCCAGGGGGAACCCTAAGCCTAGGGCTCCCCTCCCGGGGGCTCCCTAGGCCTAGGGCTCCCCCCTCCCAGGGGGAACCCTAAGCCTAGGGCTCCCCTCCCGGGGGCTCCCTAGGCCTAGGGCTCCCCCCTCCCAGGGGGAACCCTAAGCCTAGGGCTCCCCTCCCGGGGGCTCCCTAGGCCTAGGGCTCCCCCCTCCCAGGGGGAACCCTAAGCCTAGGGCTCCCCTCCCGGGGGCTCTCTAGGCCTAGGGCTCCCCCCTCCAAGGGGGAACCCTAAGCCTAGGGCTCCCCTCCCGGGGGCTCCCTAGGCCTACGGCTCCCCCCTCCCAGGGGGAACCCTAAGCCTAGGGCTCCCCCCCCCGGGGGCTCCCTAGGCCTAGGGCTCCCCCCTCCCAGGGGGAACCCTAAGCCTAGGGCTCCCCTCCCGGGGGCTCCCTAGGCCTAGGGCTCCCCCCTCCCAGGGGGAACCCTAAGCCTAGGGCTCCCCTCCCGGGGGCTCCCTAGGCCTAGGGCTCCCCCCTCCCAGGGGGAACCCTAAGCCTAGGGCTCCCCTCCCGGGGGCTCCCTAGGCCTAGGGCTCCCCCCTCCCAGGGAGAACCCTAAGCCTAGGGCTCCCCAGGGCTGGGGCTCCCTAGGCCTAGGGCTCCCCCCTCCCAGGGGGAACCCTAAGCCTAGGGCTCCCCTCCCGGGGGCTCCCTAGGCCTAGGGCTCCCCCCTCCCAGGGGGAACCCTAAGCCTAGGGCTCCCCTCCCGGGGGCTCCCTAGGCCTAGGGCTCCCCCCTCCCAGGGGGAACCCTAAGCCTAGGGCCCCCTCCCGGGGGCTCCCTAGGCCTAGGGCTCCCCCCTCCCAGGGGGAACCCTAAGCCTAGGGCTCCCCTCCCGGGGGCTCCCTAGGCCTAGGGCTCCCCCCTCCCAGGGGGAACCCTAAGCCTAGGGCTCCCCTCCCGGGGGCTCCCTAGGCCTAGGGCTCCCCCCTCCCAGGGGGAACCCTAAGCCTAGGGCTCCCCAGGGCTGGGGCTCCCTAGGCCTAGGGCTCCCCCCTCCCAGGGGGAACCCTAGGCCTAGGGCTCCCCAGGGCTGGGGCTCCCTAGGCCTAGGGCTCCCCCCTCCCAGGGGGAACCCTAGGCCTAGGGCTCCCCCCTCCCAGGGGGAACCCTAAGCCTAGGGCTCCCCAGGGCTGGGGCTCCCTAGGCCTAGGGCTCCCCCCTCCCAGGGGGAACCCTAAGCCTAGGGCTCCCCAGGGCTGGGGCTCCCTAGGCCTAGGGCTCCCCCCTCCCAGGGGGAATCCCTAAGCCTAGGGCTCCCCAGGGCTGGGGCTCCCTAGGCCTAGGGCTCCCCCCTCCCAGGGGGAACCCTAAGCCTAGGGCTCCCCAGGGCTGGGGCTCCCTAGGCCTAGGGCTCCCCCCTCCCAGGGGGAACCCTAAGCCTAGGGCTCCCCAGGGCTGGGGCTCCCTAGGCCTAGGGCTCCCCCCTCCCAGGGGTAACCCTAAGCCTAGGGTTCCCCAGGGCTGGGGCTCCCTAGGCCTAGGGCTCACCCCTCCCAGGGGGAACCCTAAGCCTAGGGCTCCCCAGGGCTGGGGCTCCCTAGGCCTAGGGCTCCCCCCTCCCAGGGGGAACCCTAGGCCTAGGGCTCCCCTCCCGGGGGCTCCCTAGGCCTAGGGCTCCCCCCTCCCAGGGGGAACCCTAGGCCTAGGGCTCCCCTCCCGGGGGCTCCCTAGGCCTAGGGCTCCCCCCTCCCAGGGGGAACCCTAGGCCTAGGGCTCCCCTCCCGGGGGCTCCCTAGGCCTAGGGCTCCCCCCTCCCAGGGGGAACCCTAGGCCTAGGGCTCCCCTCCCGGGGGCTCCCAAGGCCTAGGGCTCCCCCCTCCCAGGGGGAACCCTAGGCCTAGGGCTCCCCAGGGCTGGGGCTCCCTAGGCCTAGGGCTCCCCCCTCCCAGGGGGAACCCTAAGCCTAGGGCTCCCCTCCCGGGGGCTCCCTAGGCCTAGGGCTCCCCCCTCCCAGGGGGAACCCTAAGCCTAGGGCTCCCCTCCCGGGGGCTCCCTAGGCCTAGGGCTCCCCCCTCCCAGGGGGAACCCTAAGCCTAGGGCTCCCCAGGGCGGGGGCTCCCTAGGCCTAGGGCTCCCCCCTCCCAGGGGGAACCCTAAGCCTAGGGCTCCCCTCCCGGGGGCTCCCTAGGCCTAGGGCTCCCCCCTCCCAGGGGGAACCCTAAGCCTAGGGCTCCCCAGGGCGGGGGCTCCCTAGGCCTAGGGCTCCCCCCTCCCAGGGGGAACCCTAAGCCTAGGGCTCCCCTCCCGGGGGCTCCCTAGGCCTAGGGCTCCCCCTTCCAGGGGGAACCCTAAGCCTAGGGCTCCCCAGGGCGGGGGCTCCCTAGGCCTAGGGCTCCCCCCTCCCAGGGGGAACCCTAAGCCTAGTGCTCCCCAGGGCGGGGGCTCCCTAGGCCTAGGGCTCCCCCCTCCCAGGGGGAACCCTAAGCCTAGGGCTCCCCTCCCGGGGGCTCCCTAGGCCTAGGGTTCCCCCCTCCCAGGGGGAACCCTAAGCCTAGGGCTCCACAGGGCGGGGGCTCCCTAGGCCTAGGGCTCCCCCCTCCCAGGGGGAACCTTAAGCCTAGGGCTCCCCTCCCGGGGGCTCCCTAGGCCTAGGGCTCCCCCCTCCCAGGGGGAACCCTAAGCCTAGGGCTCCCCTCCCGGGGGCTCCCTAGGCCTAGGGCTCCCCCCTCCCAGGGGGAACCCTAAGCCTAGGGCTCCCCTCCCGGGGGCTCCCTAGGCCTAGGGCTCCCCCCTCCCAGGGGGAACCCTAAGCCTAGGGCTCCCCTCCCGGGGGCTCCCTAGGCCTAGGGCTCCCCCCTCCCAGGGGGAACCCTAAGCCTAGGGCTCCCCTCCCGGGGGCTCCCTAGGCCTAGGGCTCCCCCCTCCCAGGGGGAACCCTAAGCCTAGGGCTCCCCTCCCGGGGGCTCCCTAGGCCTAGGGCTCCCCCCTCCCAGGGGGAACCCTAAGCCTAGGGCTCCCCTCCCGGGGGCTCCCTAGGCCTAGGGCTCCCCCCTCCCAGGGGGAACCCTAAGCCTAGGGCTCCCCTCCCGGGGGCTCCCTAGGCCTAGGGCTCCCCCCTCCCAGGGGGAACCCTAAGCCTAGGGCTCCCCTCCCGGGGGCTCCCTAGGCCTAGGGCTCCCCCCTCCCAGGGGGAACCCTAAGCCTAGGGCTCCCCTCCCGGGGGCTCCCTAGGCCTAGGGCTCCCCCCTCCCAGGGGGAACCCTAAGCCTAGGGCTCCCCTCCCGGGGGCTCCCTAGGCCTAGGGCTCCCCCCTCCCAGGGGGAACCCTAAGCCTAGGGCTCCCCTCCCGGGGGCTCCCTAGGCCTAGGGCTCCCCCCTCCCAGGGGGAACCCTAAGCCTAGGGCTCCCCCCCCGGGGGCTCCCTAAGCCTAGGGCTCCCCCCTCCCAGGGGGAACCCTAAGCCTAGGGCTCCCCTCCCGGGGGCTCCCTAGGCCTAGGGCTCCCCCCTCCCAGGGGGAACCCTAAGCCTAGGGCTCCCCTCCCGGGGGCTCCCTAGGCCTAGGGCTCCCCCCTCCCAGGGGGAACCCTAAGCCTAGGGCTCCCCTCCCGGGGGCTCCCTAGGCCTAGGGCTCCCCCCTCCCAGGGGGAACCCTAAGCCTAGGGTTCCCCTCCCGGGGGCTCCCTAGGCCTAGGGCTCCCCCCTCCCAGGGGGAACCCTAAGCCTTGGGCTCCCCTCCCGGGGGCTCCCTAGGCCTAGGGCTCCCCCCTCCCAGGGGGAACCCTAAGCCTAGGGCTCCCCTCCCGGGGGCTCCCTAGGCCTAGGGCTCCCCCCTCCCAGGGGGAACCCTAAGCCTAGGGCTCCCCAGGGCGGGGGCTCCCTAGGCCTAGGGCTCCCCCCTCCCAGGGGGAACCCTAAGCCTAGGGCTCCCCAGGGCGGGGGCTCCCTAGGCCTAGGGCTCCCCCCTCCCAGGGGGAACCCTAAGCCTAGGGCTCCCCTCCCGGGGGCTCCCTAGGCCTAGGGCTCCCCCCTCCCAGGGAGAACCCTAAGCCTATGGCTCCCCAGGGCGGGGGCTCCCTAGGCCTAGGGCTCCCCCCTCCCAGGGGGAACCTTAAGCCTAGGGCTCCCCTCCCGGGGGCTCCCTAGGCCTAGGGCTCCCCCCTCCCAGGGGGAACCCTAAGCCTAGGGCTCCCCTCCCGGGGGCTCCCTAGGCCTAGGGCTCCCCCCTCCCAGGGGGAACCCTAAGCCTAGGGCTCCCCTCCCGGGGGCTCCCTAGGCCTAGGGCTCCCCCCTCCCAGGGGGAACCCTAAGCCTAGGGCTCCCCTCCCGGGGGCTCCCTAGGCCTAGGGCTCCCCCCTCCCAGGGGGAACCCTAAGCCTAGGGCTCCCCTCCCGGGGGCTCCCTAGGCCTAGGGCTCCCCCCTCCCAGGGGGAACCCTAAGCCTAGGGCTCCCCTCCCGGGGGCTCCCTAGGCCTAGGGCTCCCCCCTCCCAGGGGGAACCCTAAGCCTAGGGCTCCCCTCCCGGGGGCTCCCTAGGCCTAGGGCTCCCCCCTCCCAGGGGGAACCCTAAGCCTAGGGCTCCCCTCCCGGGGGCTCCCTAGGCCTAGGGCTCCCCCCTCCCAGGGGGAACCCTAAGCCTAGGGCTCCCCTCCCGGGGGCTCCCTAGGCCTAGGGCTCCCCCCTCCCAGGGGGAACCCTAAGCCTAGGGCTCCCCTCCCGGGGGCTCCCTAGGCCTAGGGCTCCCCCCTCCCAGGGGGAACCCTAAGCCTAGGGCTCCCCTCCCGGGGGCTCCCTAGGCCTAGGGCTCCCCCCTCCCAGGGGGAACCCTAAGCCTAGGGCTCCCCTCCCGGGGGCTCCCTAGGCCTAGGGCTCCCCCCTCCCAGGGGGAACCCTAAGCCTAGGGCTCCCCCCCCGGGGGCTCCCTAGGCCTAGGGCTCCCCCCTCCCAGGGGGAACCCTAAGCCTAGGGCTCCCCCCCCGGGGGCTCCCTAGGCCTAGGGCTCCCCCCTCCCAGGGGGAACCCTAAGCCTAGGGCTCCCCCCCCGGGGGCTCCCTAGGCCTAGGGCTCCCCCCTCCCAGGGGGAACCCTAAGCCTAGGGCTCCCCCCCCGGGGGCTCCCTAGGCCTAGGGCTCCCCCCTCCCAGGGGGAACCCTAAGCCTAGGGCTCCCCCCCCGGGGGCTCCCTAGGCCTAGGGCTCCCCCCTCCCAGGGGGAACCCTAAGCCTAGGGCGCCCCTCCCGGGGGCTCCCTAGGCCTAGGGCTCCCCCCTCCCAGGGGGAACCCTAAGCCTAGGGCTCCCCTCCCGGGGGCTCCCTAGGCCTAGGGCTCCCCCCTCCCAGGGGGAACCCTAAGCCTAGGGCTCCCCTCCCGGGGGCTCCCTAGGCCTAGGGCTCCCCCCTCCCAGGGGGAACCCTAAGCCTAGGGCTCCCCTCCCGGGGGCTCCCTAGGCCTAGGGCTCCCCCCTCCCAGGGGGAACCCTAAGCCTAGGGCTCCCCAGGGCTGGGGCTCCCTAGGCCTAGGGCTCCCCCCTCCCAGGGGGAACCCTAAGCCTAGGGCTCCCCAGGGCTGGGGCTCCCTAGGCCTAGGGCTCCCCCCTCCCAGGGGGAACCCTAAGCCTAGGGCTCCCCAGGGCTGGGGCTCCCTAGGCCTAGGGCTCCCCCCTCCCAGGGGGAACCCTAAGCCTAGGGCTCCCCAGGGCTGGGGCTCCCTAGGCCTAGGGCTCCCCCCTCCCAGGGGGAACCCTAAGCCTAGGGCTCCCCAGGGCTGGGGCTCCCTAGGCCTAGGGCTCCCCCCTCCCAGGGGGAACCCTAAGCCTAGGGCTCCCCAGGGCTGGGGCTCCCTAGGCCTAGGGCTCCCCCCTCCCAGGGGGAACCCTAAGCCTAGGGCTCCCCAGGGCTGGGGCTCCCTAGGCCTAGGGCTCCCCCCTCCCAGGGGGAACCCTAAGCCTAGGGCTCCCCAGGGCTGGGGCTCCCTAGGCCTAGGGCTCCCCCCTCCCAGGGGGAACCCTAAGCCTAGGGCTCCCCAGGGCTGGGGCTCCCTAGGCCTAGGGCTCCCCCCTCCCAGGGGGAACCCTAAGCCTAGGGCTCCCCAGGGCTGGGGCTCCCTAGGCCTAGGGCTCCCCCCTCCCAGGGGGAACCCTAAGCCTAGGGCTCCCCAGGGCTGGGGCTCCCTAGGCCTAGGGCTCCCCCCTCCCAGGGGGAACCCTAAGCCTAGGGCTCCCCAGGGCTGGGGCTCCCTAGGCCTAGGGCTCCCCCCTCCCAGGGGGAACCCTAAGCCTAGGGCTCCCCAGGGCTGGGGCTCCCTAGGCCTAGGGCTCCCCCCTCCCAGGGGGAACCCTAAGCCTAGGGCTCCCCAGGGCTGGGGCTCCCTAGGCCTAGGCCTCCCCCCTCCCAGGGGGAACCCTAAGCCTAGGGCTCCCCAGGGCTGGGGCTCCCTAGGCCTATGGCTCCCCCCTCCCAGGGGGAACCCTAAGACTAGGGCTCCCCTCCCGGGGGCTCCCTAGGCCTAGGGCTCCCCCCTCCCAGGGGGAACCCTAAGCCTAGGGCTCCACAGGGCGGGGGCTCCCTAGGCCTAGGGCTCCCCCCTCCCAGGGGGAACCTTAAGCCTAGGGCTCCCCTCCCGGGGGCTCCCTAGGCCTAGGGCTCCCCCCTCCCAGGGGGAACCCTAAGCCTAGGGCTCCCCTCCCGGGGGCTCCCTAGGCCTAGGGCTCCCCCCTCCCAGGGGGAACCCTAAGCCTAGGGCTCCCCTCCCGGGGGCTCCCTAGGCCTAGGGCTCCCCCCTCCCAGGGGGAACCCTAAGCCTAGGGCTCCCCTCCCGGGGGCTCCCTAGGCCTAGGGCTCCCCCCTCCCAGGGGGAACCCTAAGCCTAGGGCTCCCCTCCCGGGGGCTCCCTAGGCCTAGGGCTCCCCCCTCCCAGGGGGAACCCTAAGCCTAGGGCTCCCCTCCCGGGGGCTCCCTAGGCCTAGGGCTCCCCCCTCCCAGGGGGAACCCTAAGCCTAGGGCTCCCCTCCCGGGGGTTCCCGAGGCCTAGGGCTCCCCCCTCCCAGGGGGAACCCTAAGCCTAGGGCTCCCCTCCCGGGGGCTCCCGAGGCCTAGGGCTCCCCCCTCCCAGGGGGAACCCTAAGCCTAGGGCTCCCCTCCCGGGGGTTCCCTAGGCCTAGGGCTCCCCCCTCCCAGGGGGAACCCTAAGCCTAGGGCTCCCCTCCCGGGGGCTCCCTAGGCCTAGGGCTCCCCCCTCCCAGGGGGAACCCTAAGCCTAGGGCTCCCCCCCCGGGGGCTCCCTAGGCCTAGGGCTCCCCCCTCCCAGGGGGAACCCTAAGCCTAGGGCTCCCCTCCCGGGGGCTCCCTAGGCCTAGGGCTCCCCCCTCCCAGGGGGAACCCTAAGCCTAGGGCTCCCCTCCCGGGGGCTCCCTAGGCCTAGGGCTCCCCCCTCCCAGGGGGAACCCTAAGCCTAGGGCTCCCCTCCCGGGGGCTCCCTAGGCCTAGGGCTCCCCCCTCCCAGGGGGAACCCTAAGCCTAGGGTTCCCCTCCCGGGGGCTCCCTAGGCCTAGGGCTCCCCCCTCCCAGGGGGAACCCTAAGCCTTGGGCTCCCCTCCCGGGGGCTCCCTAGGCCTAGGGCTCCCCCCTCCCAGGGGGAACCCTAAGCCTTGGGCTCCCCTCCCGGGGGCTCCCTAGGCCTAGGGCTCCCCCCTCCCAGGGGGAACCCTAAGCCTAGGGCTCCCCTGGGCGGGGGCTCCCTAGGCCTAGGGCTCCCCCCTCCCAGGGGGAACCCTAAGCCTAGGGCTCCCCAGGGCGGGGGCTCCCTAGGCCTAGGGCTCCCCCCTCCCAGGGGGAACCCTAAGCCTAGGGCTCCCCTCCCGGGGGCTCCCTAGGCCTAGGGCTCCCCCCTCCCAGGGAGAACCCTAAGCCTAGGGCTCCCCAGGGCAGGGGCTCCCTAGGCCTAGGGCTCCCCCCTCCCAGGGGGAACCCTAAGCCTAGGGCTCCCCTCCCGGGGGCTCCCTAGGCCTAGGGCTCCCCCCTCCCAGGGGGAACCCTAAGCCTAGGGCTCCCCTCCCGGGGGCTCCCTAGGCCTAGGGCTCCCCCCTCCCAGGGGGAACCCTAAGCCTAGGGCTCCCCTCCCGGGGGCTCCCTAGGCCTAGGGCTCCCCCCTCCCAGGGGGAACCCTAAGCCTAGGGCTCCCCTCCCGGGGGCTCCCTAGGCCTAGGGCTCCCCCCTCCCAGGGGGAACCCTAAGCCTAGGGCTCCCCTCCCGGGGGCTCCCTAGGCCTAGGGCTCCCCCCTCCCAGGGGGAACCCTAAGCCTAGGGCTCCCCTCCCGGGGGCTCCCTAGGCCTAGGGCTCCCCCCTCCCAGGGGGAACCCTAAGCCTAGGGCTCCCCTCCCGGGGGCTCCCTAGGCCTAGGGCTCCCCCCTCCCAGGGGGAACCCTAAGCCTAGGGCTCCCCTCCCGGGGGCTCCCTAGGCCTAGGGCTCCCCCCTCCCAGGGGGAACCCTAAGCCTAGGGCTCCCCTCCCGGGGGCTCCCTAGGCCTAGGGCTCCCCCCTCCCAGGGGGAACCCTAAGCCTAGGGCTCCCCTCCCGGGGGCTCCCTAGGCCTAGGGCTCCCCCCTCCCAGGGGGAACCCTAAGCCTAGGGCTCCCCTCCCGGGGGCTCCCTAGGCCTAGGGCTCCCCCCTCCCAGGGGGAACCCTAAGCCTAGGGCTCCCCTCCCGGGGGCTCCCTAGGCCTAGGGCTCCCCCCTCCCAGGGGGAACCCTAAGCCTAGGGCTCCCCTCCCGGGGGCTCCCTAGGCCTAGGGCTCCCCCCTCCCAGGGGGAACCCTAAGCCTAGGGCTCCCCTCCCGGGGGCTCCCTAGGCCTAGGGCTCCCCCCTCCCAGGGGGAACCCTAAGCCTAGGGCTCCCCTCCCGGGGGCTCCCTAGGCCTAGGGCTCCCCCCTCCCAGGGGGAACCCTAAGCCTAGGGCTCCCCTCCCGGGGGCTCCCTAGGCCTAGGGCTCCCCCCTCCCAGGGGGAACCCTAAGCCTAGGGCTCCCCTCCCGGGGGCTCCCTAGGCCTAGGGCTCCCCCCTCCCAGGGGGAACCCTAAGCCTAGGGCTCCCCTCCCGGGGGCTCCCTAGGCCTAGGGCTCCCCCCTCCCAGGGGGAACCCTAAGCCTAGGGCTCCCCTCCCGGGGGCTCCCTAGGCCTAGGGCTCCCCCCTCCCAGGGGGAACCCTAAGCCTAGGGCTCCCCTCCCGGGGGCTCCCTAGGCCTAGGGCTCCCCCCTCCCAGGGGGAACCCTAAGCCTAGGGCTCCCCTCCCGGGGGCTCCCTAGGCCTAGGGCTCCCCCCTCCCAGGGGGAACCCTAAGCCTAGGGCTCCCCTCCCGGGGGCTCCCTAGGCCTAGGGCTCCCCCCTCCCAGGGGGAACCCTAAGCCTAGGGCTCCCCTCCCGGGGGCTCCCTAGGCCTAGGGCTCCCCCCTCCCAGGGGGAACCCTAAGCCTAGGGCTCCCCTCCCGGGGGCTCCCTAGGCCTAGGGCTCCCCCCTCCCAGGGGGAACCCTAAGCCTAGGGCTCCCCTCCCGGGGGCTCCCTAGGCCTAGGGCTCCCCCCTCCCAGGGGGAACCCTAAGCCTAGGGCTCCCCTCCCGGGGGCTCCCTAGGCCTAGGGCTCCCCCCTCCCAGGGGGAACCCTAAGCCTAGGGCTCCCCTCCCGGGGGCTCCCTAGGCCTAGGGCTCCCCCCTCCCAGGGGGAACCCTAAGCCTAGGGCTCCCCTCCCGGGGGCTCCCTAGGCCTAGGGCTCCCCCCTCCCAGGGGGAACCCTAAGCCTAGGGCTCCCCTCCCGGGGGCTCCCTAGGCCTAGGGCTCCCCCCTCCCAGGGGGAACCCTAAGCCTAGGGCTCCCCTCCCGGGGGCTCCCTAGGCCTAGGGCTCCCCCCTCCCAGGGGGAACCCTAAGCCTAGGGCTCCCCTCCCGGGGGCTCCCTAGGCCTAGGGCTCCCCCCTCCCAGGGGGAACCCTAAGCCTAGGGCTCCCCTCCCGGGGGCTCCCTAGGCCTAGGGCTCCCCCCTCCCAGGGGGAACCCTAAGCCTAGGGCTCCCCTCCCGGGGGCTCCCTAGGCCTAGGGCTCCCCCCTCCCAGGGGGAACCCTAAGCCTAGGGCTCCCCTCCCGGGGGCTCCCTAGGCCTAGGGCTCCCCCCTCCCAGGGGGAACCCTAAGCCTAGGGCTCCCCTCCCGGGGGCTCCCTAGGCCTAGGGCTCCCCCCTCCCAGGGGGAACCCTAAGCCTAGGGCTCCCCTCCCGGGGGCTCCCTAGGCCTAGGGCTCCCCCCTCCCAGGGGGAACCCTAAGCCTAGGGCTCCCCTCCCGGGGGCTCCCTAGGCCTAGGGCTCCCCCCTCCCAGGGGGAACCCTAAGCCTAGGGCTCCCCTCCCGGGGGCTCCCTAGGCCTAGGGCTCCCCCCTCCCAGGGGGAACCCTAAGCCTAGGGCTCCCCTCCCGGGGGCTCCCTAGGCCTAGGGCTCCCCCCTCCCAGGGGGAACCCTAAGCCTAGGGCTCCCCTCCCGGGGGCTCCCTAGGCCTAGGGCTCCCCCCTCCCAGGGGGAACCCTAAGCCTAGGGCTCCCCTCCCGGGGGCTCCCTAGGCCTAGGGCTCCCCCCTCCCAGGGGGAACCCTAAGCCTAGGGCTCCCCTCCCGGGGGCTCCCTAGGCCTAGGGCTCCCCCCTCCCAGGGGGAACCCTAAGCCTAGGGCTCCCCTCCCGGGGGCTCCCTAGGCCTAGGGCTCCCCCCTCCCAGGGGGAACCCTAAGCCTAGGGCTCCCCTCCCGGGGGCTCCCTAGGCCTAGGGCTCCCCCCTCCCAGGGGGAACCCTAAGCCTAGGGCTCCCCTCCCGGGGGCTCCCTAGGCCTAGGGCTCCCCCCTCCCAGGGGGAACCCTAAGCCTAGGGCTCCCCTCCCGGGGGCTCCCTAGGCCTAGGGCTCCCCCCTCCCAGGGGGAACCCTAAGCCTAGGGCTCCCCTCCCGGGGGCTCCCTAGGCCTAGGGCTCCCCCCTCCCAGGGGGAACCCTAAGCCTAGGGCTCCCCTCCCGGGGGCTCCCTAGGCCTAGGGCTCCCCCCTCCCAGGGGGAACCCTAAGCCTAGGGCTCCCCTCCCGGGGGCTCCCTAGGCCTAGGGCTCCCCCCTCCCAGGGGGAACCCTAAGCCTAGGGCTCCCCTCCCGGGGGCTCCCTAGGCCTAGGGCTCCCCCCTCCCAGGGGGAACCCTAAGCCTAGGGCTCCCCTCCCGGGGGCTCCCTAGGCCTAGGGCTCCCCCCTCCCAGGGGGAACCCTAAGCCTAGGGCTCCCCTCCCGGGGGCTCCCTAGGCCTAGGGCTCCCCCCTCCCAGGGGGAACCCTAAGCCTAGGGCTCCCCTCCCGGGGGCTCCCTAGGCCTAGGGCTCCCCCCTCCCAGGGGGAACCCTAAGCCTAGGGCTCCCCTCCCGGGGGCTCCCTAGGCCTAGGGCTCCCCCCTCCCAGGGGGAACCCTAAGCCTAGGGCTCCCCTCCCGGGGGCTCCCTAGGCCTAGGGCTCCCCCCTCCCAGGGGGAACCCTAAGCCTAGGGCTCCCCTCCCGGGGGCTCCCTAGGCCTAGGGCTCCCCCCTCCCAGGGGGAACCCTAAGCCTAGGGCTCCCCTCCCGGGGGCTCCCTAGGCCTAGGGCTCCCCCCTCCCAGGGGGAACCCTAAGCCTAGGGCTCCCCTCCCGGGGGCTCCCTAGGCCTAGGGCTCCCCCCTCCCAGGGGGAACCCTAAGCCTAGGGCTCCCCTCCCGGGGGCTCCCTAGGCCTAGGGCTCCCCCCTCCCAGGGGGAACCCTAAGCCTAGGGCTCCCCTCCCGGGGGCTCCCTAGGCCTAGGGCTCCCCCCTCCCAGGGGGAACCCTAAGCCTAGGGCTCCCCTCCCGGGGGCTCCCTAGGCCTAGGGCTCCCCCCTCCCAGGGGGAACCCTAAGCCTAGGGCTCCCCTCCCGGGGGCTCCCTAGGCCTAGGGCTCCCCCCTCCCAGGGGGAACCCTAAGCCTAGGGCTCCCCTCCCGGGGGCTCCCTAGGCCTAGGGCTCCCCCCTCCCAGGGGGAACCCTAAGCCTAGGGCTCCCCCCCGGGGGCTCCCTAGGCCTAGGGCTCCCCCCTCCCAGGGGGAACCCTAAGCCTAGGGCTCCCCCCCCGGGGGCTCCCTAGGCCTAGGGCTCCCCCCTCCCAGGGGGAACCCTAAGCCTAGGGCTCCCCCCCCGGGGGCTCCCTAGGCCTAGGGCTCCCCCCTCCCAGGGGGAACCCTAAGCCTAGGGCTCCCCCCCCGGGGGCTCCCTAGGCCTAGGGCTCCCCCCTCCCAGGGGGAACCCTAAGCCTAGGGCTCCCCCCCCGGGGGCTCCCTAGGCCTAGGGCTCCCCCCTCCCAGGGGGAACCCTAAGCCTAGGGCTCCCCCCCCGGGGGCTCCCTAGGCCTAGGGCTCCCCCCTCCCAGGGGGAACCCTAAGCCTAGGGCTCCCCCCCCGGGGGCTCCCTAGGCCTAGGGCTCCCCCCTCCCAGGGGGAACCCTAAGCCTAGGGCTCCCCCCCCGGGGGCTCCCTAGGCCTAGGGCTCCCCCCTCCCAGGGGGAACCCTAAGCCTAGGGCTCCCCAGGGCTGGGGCTCCCTAGGCCTAGGGCTCCCCCCTCCCAGGGGGAACCCTAAGCCTAGGGCTCCCCAGGGCTGGGGCTCCCTAGGCCTAGGGCTCCCCCCTCCCAGGGGGAACCCTAAGCCTAGGGCTCCCCAGGGCTGGGGCTCCCTAGGCCTAGGGCTCCCCCCTCCCAGGGGGAACCCTAAGCCTAGGGCTCCCCAGGGCTGGGGCTCCCTAGGCCTAGGGCTCCCCCCTCCCAGGGGGAACCCTAAGCCTAGGGCTCCCCAGGGCTGGGGCTCCCTAGGCCTAGGGCTCCCCCCTCCCAGGGGGAACCCTAAGCCTAGGGCTCCCCAGGGCTGGGGCTCCCTAGGCCTAGGGCTCCCCCCTCCCAGGGGGAACCCTAAGCCTAGGGCTCCCCAGGGCTGGGGCTCCCTAGGCCTAGGGCTCCCCCCTCCCAGGGGGAACCCTAAGCCTAGGGCTCCCCAGGGCTGGGGCTCCCTAGGCCTAGGGCTCCCCCCTCCCAGGGGGAACCCTAAGCCTAGGGCTCCCCAGGGCTGGGGCTCCCTAGGCCTAGGGCTCCCCCCTCCCAGGGGGAACCCTAAGCCTAGGGCTCCCCAGGGCTGGGGCTCCCTAGGCCTAGGGCTCCCCCCTCCCAGGGGGAACCCTAAGCCTAGGGCTCCCCAGGGCTGGGGCTCCCTAGGCCTAGGGCTCCCCCCTCCCAGGGGGAACCCTAAGCCTAGGGCTCCCCAGGGCTGGGGCTCCCTAGGCCTAGGGCTCCCCCCTCCCAGGGGGAACCCTAAGCCTAGGGCTCCCCAGGGCTGGGGCTCCCTAGGCCTAGGGCTCCCCCCTCCCAGGGGGAACCCTAAGCCTAGGGCTCCCCAGGGCTGGGGCTCCCTAGGCCTAGGGCTCCCCCCTCCCAGGGGGAACCCTAAGCCTAGGGCTCCCCAGGGCTGGGGCTCCCTAGGCCTAGGGCTCCCCCCTC